>NC_061122.1:38090707-38251483 GCF_002878395.1 Capsicum annuum | reverse complement strand
AAAAAAAAAAAAAGAGAGTAATAGAAAATAGAGAAAAAAATTAAAAAAAAGAAGAAAAAGATAAAATGAAAAAAGACCATGAAAAAGAAAAAATTGAAAAAAGAAAGAAGAAAGAGAAAACAAAAAAAGGAAAAGAAAAAATGAAGAAAAAAGGAAAAAAAAAGAGTAATAGAAAATAGACAAAAGAGGAGAAAAAATAAAAAGAGAAAAAAAGAAAAAGAAATAAAATACAAAAGAAAAAAAAGAAAAAAAGAAAACGAAAAAGAAAAAAATTGAAACATAGTTCACACTTATATTTGTGTTTGTTTGTTCACACAAATGAAAAGAAGTAGAAAAATAAAAAGGAAAAAAGGGAGAAAAAATGTGAGAAAAAGGAAAAAATTCAAAAAAAGAAGAAGAGTAATAGAAAATAGAGAACAAATAAAAAAACAGAAGGAAAAAAAATAAAAAGAAAAAGAAGAAAAAGAAAAAAAAAAGATAAAATGAAAAAAAGACAAAGAAAAAGAAAAAATTGAAAAAACAAAGAAGAAAGAGAAAACAAGAAAAGGAAAAGAAAAAATGAAGAAAAAAGGAAAAAAAAAAGAGTAATAGAAAATAGATAAAAAAAAAAAAGGAAAAAAAAAAAAAAAAAAAAAAACAGAAAAAAAAAAGAAAAAAAAAATAAGAAAAGGAAAAGAACAAAAAGGAAAAAAAGGCAAAATAAAAAAAAGACACGAAAAAGAAAAAATTTAAAAAAGAAAGAAGAAAGAGAAAATCAAAGAAGGAAAAGAAAAAAGGAAGAAAAAAAAGAGTAATAGAAAATAGACAAAAAAATGAGAAAAAGAAAAACAAAAAAAGAAAAAAATACAAAAGGAAAAAAGTAAACGAAAAAGAAAAAATTGAAATATAGTTGTGAAAAAGAAAAAATTGAAAAAAGAAAAGAAAGAGAAAACGAAAAAAAATAAAGGAAAAAACTGAAAAGGAAAAACAAGGAAAGTAATAGAAAATAGAAAAAAAAAATGAGAGAGACTATGAATTGTAATTAATTGAAACTAGGCTAAATAAGGTAATTAGAAGACAATATTGATTAACTTATGTAATTATTCCTTTAAAATATGCGGTGTAAAACTACTCTTTGATGCTAGTGTGGATATAAATCATTTCATTAAAATTAAAAACAAATTTTTTAGTTAAATTATTTTAACTATTGAAAATTGACATTATCTGAGTTGAACTAAAAAAATATATAACAAATAAATTGCGATAAAAAGAGTACATATAATTTAAATTTAGAAGAAGGGTGAATGAACGAATATCATGCTTGATATTTTGGGAGGGCAAGTTAGATGGTGACAAAAAAGTTTCAAAATTAAAAAAGAGTGATACAAGTTTTAAATATTGAATAGAGGTGATAATTTTAAGATTAGTGTTAATGATACTAATTTTAAAAACCTCAAATTTTATTATTTACACAAAAATCCCTACCTCATATTTACACAAAGATTCCTACAGCAACTTTGAAAGTTGCTTGCAACAATTTCGACAGTTGATACAGCAACTTAGACAGTTGTTGTAACATAACAACTACTAGTATTTGTTGCAGCAATTACTGTAGTTACTGAAGCAACTCTCGTAGTTGCTGACCCAACTCTTGTAGTTGTTGAAGCAACTCTCGTAGTTGCTGAATTTGCTAAATTATTTCTTCATTGATTTTTAAAAGAAATAAAAAAATTTCTTCTCAAATTTTTTTTTTTTTTTAATAAAAATAGTCCATAAGATTAAAAAAAGAAGAATGAAATGAAAAGAGAAAGAAAAAGAAGAAGAGAAGATGGAAGAAGAGAAAAATCTATAGAGAGATGAAGAAGATGGGGAGAAAGAAAAAAAGAAGAAAAGAAAGATTGAAAGATAAGAAAAGTAAGAAAATTTTAAATTAAATTTTAAAATTTGGAGTTGGGGGATTTTTTAAGAAATTGAAAAGTTTTTTAAAAATTACACTTTACTCCTCAATTAATTTAATCAAAATTTTAATGAAGCTTTGATCTTAGCTGATCAAAGTTGTCACCATTTTTAATTTAAAGACTTTTTTGTCACCTCCCACTTAATTTTCTCAAGTTTCTCAAGTTAGATTTTTAGTACAACGTTGGAGAAGGTAGATTTCTCTATATGCTTTTCATCCATTTAAGAATTCCAACCCTTTGCGCAGTTGTAATTTTCATTTTTTGTTTTTCTTGTTGGGTCGTTTCATATGAACCATATAATATCGTTACAAAATGGAAAATATGAAAGTGAAGTGGGAAAAAATATACATTTGAAATAATGCAAATTCTACCTTCAAATATGCAAACATTTAAACTTTTTCTATGATTAACTATTTTAAAAATCACTATTTTTCTGTTAAAATTTTCCACAAGAAAATGTTCCGTGGTTATTCGCACGAATAGGTTGATTGAATAGGTGAGAGAAGAAAAAATAGTAAAGTAGTATTTCACAGAAAAAAAAACTTAGGAAGCTTTCAGGTATTTCAAAGAGGACCTATTTTTCATCATGTATTTTCTAAGTGAGCTGGTTTGACTGGAATGAAACTTTTTTATAATACAAATTTCTCATTAATTCACTATGCAAAATCCTTTATTTCTTGTAGTGATTTATTTTGTTGCATCAAAAATCTCCAAAAACAAAATTAATTTTGTAGTTGATGTAACTGATACCTATAGACATTAATTAGGCCATGAAATTAAAGTGACACAACAAAGTTAGATAAATCAATCTAATAGGCCGACAAGTTAGGCTTAGGTTTTTGTACTTCTCCGTCCTTCTAGACATTAATTAGGCCACAGAACAGAAAGAAAAATTAATCAGTATAGATACTTCTCCGTTCGATTTGTATACACTAGTTTAATTTCAATTACATATTTAAAATTTTGATATTTCTTAAATTTTACATAAATTCTAACAATATATACATTTACTTTGAACTTTTATCAACTCATAAATTCTTCCTTCGCGGCTCACAATAATATCGCAATCAATTCGAATACCATAAATATGATCTATCAGTGATTTCAAAAAATAAACTTACACAACTTTAACTGAATTCAAAGTTCACCAAGTTGAGTTATAACACACTCCCCACCTATTGTTGCGACGTCCTCGGCACAAGTATTCGTCATGTATGTTTGTCGTCTAGTAATTTTTACAAGTATCTTTCTTTCTCCCTAGTAGTTTTTCTGGATGGCAAGTTCTTTCATACGATTAAGTACTTTGTGCTTACCTTTTTGACACTTGAATGGACGATTCTCATGTCAATGATGGCTTCGTCCTTGTCATATATATGGCCATAGGAGAGCCAATATAGCTAAAAAAATAAAGAAAAACAACATAAAATCTAATGCTTAAATTGCCATAATTTTTTTTTTCAAAATAAGTTATTGATTCTACTCACCTTTGTCTCTAGTTATATGGCTGCAAAATAGAGCAAACTTGATCAAAATTTAAAAATAAAAATATCATAATTTATTTTAAAAATAAAAAAAAATTAATATATAACTCAAGAAATCAAGAAGTAAGGATTTTTATAAGTATGAGAAAAGAAGATTGATTTGACTCCTAATTCCTACTTATTCAAAATTTTCTTTTTTTACAAGTAAAAATAATTTTATTGCACAAAACAACACTACCAAGATGATACTGTAGATTGTACAAAAATTACTTGTTGGAATTAGATCCGTATATCCGGAGGAAAATTCCAGCACAAAATCAAAAAAGACCTTATTGAATAAATCTATTTTTATATAAAATTAATGTTTTCTCTCTACCCTCAAAGGTCAAAGAACCTACAATTTCTTTCAAACCGTATTGTTCACACGATACAAAGGGATTTACTCATCCAGGTCTTCGTTTGGCATCTACTCACCTGACCTGTATTTTTTGATGGATCCTCAGCTCACATAGTTCATAATAGTTCAGAAAAAAAAAAGTAACAAAATGACTAAAATATACATTAGCCGAGAAAGATGACGGAAACAAATGTGTAATAGCTATAATATAGTCCGAAGAATTCTAGTATTCTGCTAACTTAATGGAATCAACACGTAGTGTGGGAAAGCAAATCGTCATCAGACCTTGAGTGACAAAACTAAATTATAACATTGGCTTCAACGATAGACAATCAAATAGTGCTATAATTTTGAAAATCCACAAGAAATAATTTAAAGAAAAGAAGAAGCAAATCAAGGTCGATTTAAAAAGTGGGCAACATGATTCTGGGGTAATTGTATCGCCTAAATGGGACCACTACCTTCTACTTTCGGGAGACCGGAGACATCATATAATTGTACAAAAGATCAGGTGATAACTATACAAACGAAGTTAAGAAGCTATATATGAAGTTATATAGCTTAGTCTTAGGGCACTCAAGCCACTCTCAGAAAATGGTTATCATTGAGTCCCCATATGTGACAATATAAGACTATGACATGCAAATCAAAGAAGTTACTACAATAAACTACATTTCAATGTCCTCGAACTTTTTTAATGTTTTGCATTTCTGCACCATAGTCGATGGTTTTGCAATGGCATAACATGCCGCACGAATAGATGGTGCACTATGGTGCTTAGAAAATCCACCACCGATTCCTCTCAAACTTAGTCCACGCTGCTGATCTACTAGCATGTGCGGCAAACGTAAGTGGCCTGGAGGCTTAGTTTCATCATTCCTCTAATCTTGATCAACTGAATAAGAGGAAGAAAGTTTAAGGTTAATTGAGAGCTAACAGAAAGAAAGAAGAACCGTAAACATGCTTTTTTCTCCTTTTTGCACAATTTTTTTTTTTTTTTTTGAGTCTTTTACTCCGGCCTTTTATATATATATATATATATATATATATATATATATTAAAAGTGTGAAATCCTTATAAAAAGTGATTTGAACTTTAGATAAAATCATTTTTTTGTTATTTTTATATTTAAAAATTAATAATTTTATTATTTTTTCTGATTTGAGACTTTGAAACCTGCTAAACTATAAATTAATTTTTACCTTACTATAAATTATTTTTTACTTTATTTAAAATATATGTAATTTAGGACTTTCACCTTATTTAAAATACATGTAGTTTAGCACTTGCAAATATGTTAAACTTATATTCCCCACTACCATAAATAAGTTTTAGATGAGTAAGAATTCTAACAACAATAAATTACCACAAATAGATATACTATATGTTTTTTTATAGTTTTTTTTTAAAGTTTGCTTTGCTTTTTGTTTAATACAAAAATGTTATTTAAAAAAAAAAAAAATTAAAAACATTCCTTAAAAGGAAAGTTACCCTCCTTCTTTCTATATTTTTTTCTTCGAAACATTGTGACGGGATCTCCTGATTTTTCTATTCTTGCAACAGATGTTGAGACTGACTCAGAAATTGTTCGTCTAGAGAATTCCCATGGGTTAGTGCTATAAATTGAGTGTTAATGATGACATGTACCAACTTCAATTTAGTCATTTATTAAAATATTGCTCTTTAGATGTTCTCACACAAGTGTCTCTTTGGATTCAGGGTTGCCGTTAATCGAATTGTTAATTTGACAGAATCAACTATTGCTTCTGAAAACGATAAAGGATGCATTAAGGTGAAGTTGGTTTATTAATTTTTTTCCTGACCAAAGAAGGATAAGTTAATTAGAGAATATGAAGATATAAATCTTTTTTCTTCAAATTTGGATTTTTCGAGTTAATAGTGAAATAGTCAACATTTTATCATTCAAATTGTACAGTGTTTGATACTTGTTTTTTTTTCTCATTACACTATTTTAGATTGTTTCATTTACTATTTTAGAAAGTAGAAACAGTTTTGAGGTGCACACTATACAAAGGTTGAACAAGTTTGAGGTGCACACTATACAAAGGTTGAACAGACACCACTATTATTTTTGTAAAAAGGAAGTAGCAAAAGTTGGTCTGCCTTATGCATTTTCTCAATTCCATCATTATAATTTACTATGCTTTTGCCAGCAACTCTTGATGCATGGAACCATAAAATTTCTTATTCTGTGAACAGGATTTTTGAGGAAGGAACAAAAACTTGAAGTGTTTAAGGCTTCAAGCCTCTGTGCCTTATATCTCAATAGTATAGTGCATGTGTAAATATCTCCTTCATGTTCTTCATAAAGAAAATTGCCCCTTCATGTTCATGGACTGTTGTTCACTCTTGCTTTTTATAGTTTAGTAGGTTTCAAAGTTTCAAATCAGAAATAATAATAAAATTATTATTCTTTTAAATATAAAAGTAGTAAAAAGACGATTTTGTCTACAGTGAAGACTTTTATTGAAGGGCAAAAAGTTTAAATCACTTTTCTAAGGGTTTTCACACTTTTAATAGATTACATATTTTAGATATAGATATAATTTTCTTTTCAAGATGGTCATTTGTTTTTGTTAAAAGATTGATTCGGTGAGTTGAGAATCTGAGAATTTGCTTGATTGCTTGTTTTTATTATAGATATTTTAGTTGTGCGTGCATTATGATAAACGAATTAACTAGGTAAAATTTTTGTTTGTTGTAAACGAAATGAATAGTACATAATAGGAGTTGAGAAGTGAAACATTTTCTCTATATATATATATATCATTGTCATTCAAATTTTAACTATTAATCATTTATGTACTGCATATTTATTTTTTGTTGTAAGACCAAAGGTCAATTATGGGAAAAAATAAGTTGTTTTAGATAAAATTATTCATTCAACGAAGTACCTCGAATGATTAGTACTTTTATCATCAAACAGTGTTATCAAATGTGTAAGAGGAAGAGATTTGGAGTAACATATAAAGTTGTTGTCGTGTAATTAAGAGGTCTCGAACAGGGCACACCTACTTGGTTGCCATTTTCGTATGATTTATGTTTGTCTTTTAAGTTATTATTTTAACGGAGATAGGAGTTGGGATGATGAGTTTCTTTTTATAGTTTGATTCGAAGTTATATCGGAAATAGTCTTTCTACCTTTTGAGGTAGGAGTAAGATTACTATCTCGAAATCCTACTTTATAGGATTATATTGAATACATTGTTGTGTTTTTATCTAGAATGTAAATCTTGAACTCAAAAATCTATATGATGTATCATTATGATCTATAATAATTAGTAATTAGTCATGTTCCCTTTACTTCTTTTTTTTTTTTTTTTTAATTTTTTCTTATTTTATCTACTTTCAATGCTTCCATCGTTTAATCTTGACATTTTTTTTTATTGCACTAAGTATGGCAATAAAAGACATGTAATTTACACTTTTAAAGCAACATATATATTTTTTTCGTTTTAAAGTACTTGTCATTTTTGATATGTATATTTTTTTAAGTAAAACTTTAACTAGAGATCGAGTAATTTGATTAAATTATCCTATTTATTATTCATTTCAATTTAATACAGTGCTTTTCCCTTTCGCACCACATTAATATCCCTTCAAATTTTTTGATGAAGGGCAAACATTAAAAAACTAATGATATCTTAATTTTCTAAAATGACAAGTGCTTCTTTTTTTTTTTAGTCACATGATAAAACTTGACACAATCATTAAGAAAAATTAATTAGGAATGTAATTTGACTCATATACTCCTCATTAATTTTTGCCTATTTACGTGCCTATTAATTATAGAATAATTAATTCTAAGGAAAAACTTAAAAAAAAATTAATTCTTTCTTGATTTTTTAAATTGATCAGTATTTGAAAATAACTATTTTCAATATACATGACAACTCAAAAGAAACGGAATACATATTATGAATTATTTTTTTAGTTACGAAGATAATATTTAGGAATGAAAGAAGTATTAAATAACATGCAGGTCATTAGCAAATTGAACGTACTCGAAAAATTATGATATTTAATTGACAAAGAGGTAATAATTCTTTTTTTAGTCATATTATATTTTGTGTTATAATTTAAGAGTGTTATACTTAAATAATATAATGAACACATATCAATTTATTTTTTATGTATTTATTATTATTAAAATATTATATATACATACAATGTACGTATATTAAACTAGTATATATATTAATATTTAACTTCCATGGTAATAGAATAGAGACTTCTAAATCTAAAAGAATATTAATTATACTATGATAAAAGAATACAGACTTCTAAACCAAAAAAGAATATTAACCCGAATACTTTTTGTATTTTTTAATATTTTAATTAGTGAAAAGATGATTTTGTCTATTACGAAGTATTTTAATGAATATCAAAAAATTTAAATAATATTTTTAAGACACTTCATACTTTAATATATTATAATTCTATCTATCTATCTATCTATCTATCTATCTATCTATCTATCTATCTATATATAGATTATAGGTAAGTCGAGACGACTTTGATTATTGTCATTTTGTCCTGAGCCGGAGGTCTATTGTAAACAACCTCTCTACTTCTTCGGGGTTAGTGATATGGATTGCGTACATTTTATCCTCTCCAGATCCCACTCTATTAACTATACTGGGTTTATTGTTGTTGTTATAGATAAGTCGAGAAAGATAACGATAAATTCAGCCAATGCCTTACATATTCATTTGCATGTAATCTAAAAATAATTTTTAGTGATAAGGTAAGACTCATTTTTCTTACGCGTGGTAAGTCCAGGCGTACCGTTTCGAAGAGAATTGGTATAATAGACACTTTGAAAAAAGATACTCGATTTTCTTTCTGAATGTACTTTTTAGCATTTAGAGAGATAAAATACAAAATATGTGGGGTATGGGCCAATTTGTAAAGTGTAAAAATTTATTCTTATAATACCCATATATTTTTAAGCGAGAAAATAAACCGTTGCTCCTACACATGAAACCCCCTATTCTATGATTCATATTGGAGTATATGAATTAGTATGAGTATCCTAGTGATAATAGTGCTTATGATGATGTATTAAGAATGTTCATAAGAGTCACTTAGGGTAAGCCAAGCTAAGAACTTTTGAATCTACCAAGTTTTCATGTGTGATTTCACATGGGTTATCTTTGAACGAGCATAACTTGGTTTATAGGTAGAATTTTGGCAGATTCATATCCTCCAAATTTTAGAGAAGTAAATAAGCTTTCTGTCGATACCAAATTTGCTTAAAACGGACACCCGATGAAGAAGTTATGGCAATTTAAAGTTTCAGCAGCGTCATTTCAGTCAGTGGCGCGTCGTGTCGCAAGCCAAAATAACGTTGTCAATTTTCAGTGTCTCTCCACGATTCTACCATGTGGCGGTGATTTTTCAGGTCACAAACGGGGGGCAACGCGATATCTCCGCATCGCTCCGAGGACCCAAATCGGGTAATTTTCACAAAAATTAAATAACACATCTAGAGGGGTATTTGGGTCATCTTTCCACTCCTATATATATTCCATAAACACAGAATTAATCCCTTATTTCACCAAAACATACTCTTTCTCAAAATCCTCTCAAGAACACATGAGGGTTTTCAATTGGGGATTCAAGTTCAAGCAAATTTTTCCATCAATCATCAAGAGTCTTCCACCTAAGGTATGCATAGTGTTCATCTATGGATCCATTTCATTCATAAATCTCAAGAATCATATTTTAAATATTATATTGTGATTGTCTTGTTGTGATATGACCATGTATATATTGATGATTATTTTTTACGTTTCAAGATGATATCTAAAAGTGTTTTCATGAAGTATATGTGTTTGTTAGTTGAAATTCATGAACTTTGTGTGGTTTAAAATGGGGAAATTCATGAAAACACATCTAAGCTAAAAGAATGCATGCAAAGTGTTTGATAAAAGGCCTGGGATGATAGAATTCATGTCCCATGATTTAATAGTGCTTAAATGACAAGTCTATGCCCTATGCTTTATGATTTCACATGAATTTCACATGATTGATATGCATCGTTGTTGTGATATGGATTGAGCATGATATTGAAGCTATGCAAGTATACATATGTTATATGAATTTCCTTTCCATATGTAAGATGTTGAGAACTATGCTTAGTGTGAAATCCCCTGCTTATGATATAGTGAATTGTGGACTCCATTTGTGTGTCAGTTTCCTTCCATCGAGTCTTGGGGGTACTAGTACCCAAAAAATATAGCTGTGTGCCTAGAGATATGTTACGTTATCATGATAATCTCAGTCAAGACATGATCTATAGAACTCAGTCAATCATGCGACTCAGGAAATCTCAAAAATCTCATGATCTCAATAAATTTTTAGATAGTAGTAATATTCCGTCAATCAACAGAAGTCAGTTACTCATTCCATGTATAGCCAGTTAAATCATGTTCAGTCTCTTTAGATGGGAGTAGAAGTTAGCTTCGAGTGAACCCAAGTATGGGAACTCACCTGCCAGTTTAGAGTGTGATTCTTAGTAGTCATTCTTGTGTTCCAGAACTATGTAGCCAGCGTAGGTTGAGACATCTTAACTTGCCAGATTAGGGTTGATGAAGTGGATTAACCTCTCAGTTTAGGGTTCCCATCGTTCTCATTCGAGTACCTGCCAGCTAAGGGTCATTCACAGCTGTCCTTACCAGTGGCGCAGTATTGACACCCTTCCAGTCAGGGCAGAGATTGGACCCCAACCTAGCTATATGCGTTATTGGGGCATGTCGGTTAAGCAACTACCTCCCACAGTTTAGTACCAGTCTCAGTAAAAGAACTCAGATAGTTCTTCAAATTTTAGTATACCAGGACTATCAGTTACAGTCAATTCAGTTATAGTATAAAACTCAAGTAGTTCCATCAGATTCAGGACTGTTAGACACAGTCATCCATGCTATTAGAATTCTAGTATCGGTCATGTTAGATAACAGTAAACTATGTATTAGCGTACAGATCCAGATATCACGTATTCACGATCTCAGTTACTAGTATGCATGCTTGTACTCTCACGTTCATATTAGTCAATTAGTTAGCATTGATCATGTATGTAAATCCTATTGCATTTAGCCTACCTCACTCGTATACTCAGTACTTTCAGTTATGCTGATGCATTTGCGCTATGGTGCTTTCTTATATGTTTACCATAGGCTCAGAGTCACGAGTTCCAGATCAGTAGTAGCAGTAACATTCTAGTACGCAGAGTGGCAGTGAGTCCTCATCCATCCGAGGATGATATTATTTTATTTCATTCATTATTTCAGTTCAATTTTATTAGACGGAATTATTTGGAAACATGTTCTTTTAACTTCTTATTTCAGACAGTATTTAGAGGCTTTCAGATTTAGTTCAGATTTTAGATTCAGCTTTTAGTTATTTTGGGTATTTGTTACCCTATATAAATGTTATTATTTATCAGATATTCTATTCAGTTGAACCTTATGGCCTATTGTTTATGTTTTCTGTATTCTACCGGTATATTATGCAGTATACAGGTACAAATATTAGTCATGGGTTAGCTTGTGGTCCCTAGGGGTCATAAGCACCGTGTAGCATTCCGATTCAGAAAATTGTGGTGTCACAAACTTAGTATCAGAGCCTAAGGTTCAATAGAGTCCTAGGAAGTTTGAAAGATGCATCTAGTAGAGTCTTATGCATGGGTGTGTTGCATGCCACATTTATGTACAAGAGGCTATGAGATGTTTTAAGAACAGTTTCTCTTCTTTTAGTATTCATGTCGTGCCTGTGAGCACCTCAGCCTGAAGAACCTTTGGGCGATTATGTTTCTCATGCGGAGTTCAGGACTGCATTTACCACTTTTCTTAATCAGTCACTGCTCATAATGAATGGCCAACAGTCATTCCAGCCAACCCAGTGGCCAACTCATCCGCAGTTAGAATTTAGGACTTCACCGGAATGAATCCTCCAACCTTCCTCGGGTCTAATGTAGATGAAGATCCTCAGGAATTCTTAGATCAAGTTTTGAAAGTGAAAGATGCCATGGGGGTGACTACTGTTGAGAGTAATGATCTAGCTGCATACCAGTTACAGGATGTGGCTCATGCTTGGTTCAAATAGTGGAAGTCTTAAAGGTCAGATGACGCAGGTCTTATAAAGTTGGAGGAGTTTATCACTGTTTTCTTAGAAAGATTCTTTCCCCAAGATCTTAGAGAAGCCAAGGTTCTATATTTCATCAACCTCAGGCAGGGCAATATGACAGTGAAAGAGTATTCTTTTATGTTTACTCAATTAGCCAGGTATGCCCCTCATGTGGTTGGAGACAGTAGATCCAAGATGAGTAAGTTCTCTTCAGGAGTGAATGACAGTATGTTTAATAAGTGCAGATCCGCCATGCTGAACAGTGACATGACCTTAGCTAGACTTATGACCCATGCTCAGCAGATAGAAGAGCAGAAAATTAAGCAGAGGGAAAAACAGAATAAGAGAGCGAAGACAGGTAGTTTTAACTTCGCTCAGCCTAAATCAGAAGGAGGAAACCATTCTCAATTTCATCCTAAGTCATCAGTTCCATCTCCTTCCTCTATCAGTGCCCTAGTGCCGAAATTCAGAGACGGCAAAAGAGATCGAGCACCAGGCTCTCAGTCTCAGGGCAGTGTCAATAGTGCCTGAACTAATCCCCTGTGTCAGACTTGTGGTAAGAATCACGTGGGTACCTATAGAGCTGGTAGTAATGTTTATTTTGGTTGTGGTAATCCAGGCCACAGGATTAGATAGTGTCTGAATTTAGGTCTACAGGGTCAGCATAATCGTTCCACAGCCTAGTCCGATCGCCTAAGTTAGCAGGGTGCCACTTCCAGTGCTGCTAGTGGGCAACGCCCAAACAGACTCTATGCTCTTTAGACCCGACAAGACCAGGAAAATTCTCCTGATGTCGGTACTGGTATGTTACAAATTTTTCATGTTTATGTTTACGCTTTGCTAGATCCAGGTGCATCCTTATCTTTTGTTACTCCTTATATAGCAGGCAATTTCGAAATCATTCCCAAAATTTTAGCAGAGCCCTTTTTAGTCTCTACCCTAGTGGGTAAAACCATCGTAGCTCGGCGGGTATACAGGAACTGCCCTGTTATGATATTTCAAAAAGCCACGTCAGCAGATTTAGTCGAGTTAAAGATGACTAATTTTGATGTCATTCTCGGCATGGATTGGCTTCATTCCTGCTATGCCACAGTCAACTGCAGAAATAGGACAGTTTAATTTCTGTTCTTGAATGAGCCCGTCCTAGAGTGGAAGGGTAGTACATCATCTTTTAAGGGCCAGCTTGTTTCCTACCTTCGAGCAAGGAAAATGATTTCTAAGGGATGTGTTTATCATCCTATTCATGTTAAAGACTCTTGTTTCGAATCTCCTAGCTTTGAATCAATCCTAGTGGTTAACAAATATTTAGATGTCTTTCTCGAAGATCTTCCAAGCATTCCTCCCAAAAGAGAAATAGACTTCAACATTAACCTTATTTAAGATACTCAGCCTATTTCTATTCTACCATACAGAATGGCACCAACAAAACTCAAAAAATTAAAGGATCAGTTGAAGGATCTCTTAGATAAGGGATTCATTAGACCCAGTATTTTCCCATGAGGTGCACCAATCTTATTTGTGTGCAAGAAAGACGGTTCTCTCAGGATGTGTATTGATTACCATCAACTCAACAAAGTTACGGTCAAGAACAAGTATCCTCTTCCCAAAATAGATGACTTGTTTGACCAACTTCAGGGTGCCAGTTATTTCTCTAAGATAGACCTCAGATCAGGATGCCATCAGCTCAAAGTTAGATAATGTGACATCCTGAAGATAGCTTTTCGTACTCGGCATGGTCACTTCGAATTTCTAATTATGTCCTTTGGTCTTACTAATACCCAAGCCGCTTTCATGGACTTGATAAACTGTGTGTTCAAATAGTACTTGGACATGTTCATTATTGTCTTCATAGATGATATCCTGGTCTATTCCCGCACAGAGCGAGATCATTAAGACCATCACAGAATTGTTCTTCAGACTCTTAGAGATCATTAGCTATTCTCCAAATTTAGTAAGTACGAGTTTTGGCTAAGGTCAATAGCATTCCTTGGCCGTATTATTTTTGGTGATGGTATTAGAGTAGATCCTTAGAAGACCGAAGTGGTAAGAAACTGGCCTCACCCTATCTTTCCATCAGATATTAGGAGTTTCTTGGGTTTGGATGGCTATTATAGGAGGTTTTTTAGGTATTTTCTTCTATTACATCCCCTATATCCAGATTGACTCAGAAGAAGGTCAAGTTTCAGTGGTCAGATCCTTGTGAGAAGAGTTTTCAGGAATCGAAGACTCGACTCACCTCACCTTTAGTATTATATCTTCCAGATGGTTTAGATGGGTTCGTAGTATATTGTGATGCATCCAGAGTAGGTTTGGGTTGTGTCCTCATGCAGAATGGTAAGGTCATAGCCTACGACTCCAGGAATTTAAAGCCCTATGAGAAGAATTACTATACTCATGATCTTGAGTTAGCAGCTGTCGTATTTGCCTTGAAGATTTGGAGGCATTATCTATACAGAGTTCATGTAGATGTCTTCACAAATTATAAGAGTCTCCAATATGTCTTTTCTCAGAAATATCTCAATCTTCATTAGAGAAGATTGTCAGAGATCTTAAAAGATTATGACATGAGTGTCCTTTATCATTTAAGTAAGGCCAACGTTGTGGCCGAAAATCTCAGTAGACTCTCCATGGGTAGTGTTTCTCACGTTGAGGATAGCAAAAAGAAAATAGCTCAGGAAATCCATCAACTTGCCAGATTAGGTGTTCGCTTAGTTGATTCTTCAGAGGGTGGTGTATGTGTTTAGGATAGTTCAGAGTCATCTCTAGTTTCCAAGGTGAAAGAAAAGTAAGACAGGGATCCTAACCTTGTCAAGCTAAAAGAGTTAGTTCAGAATTAGAAAGTAGAGATTTTCTCCCAAGGGGGAGATAGGGTCATTCATTGTCAGGGTCGTCTCTGTGTTCCAGGTGTAGATGATTTAAAGCAGGAAATTCTTGCAGAAGTGCATGGTGCACGATACTCTATTCATCCAGGGGCTACTAAGATGTATCGCGACATACGGGAGATCTATTGGTGGAGTGGGATGAAGAGAGATGTTGCAGAATTTATGGCTAAGTGCCCTACATATTAGCAGGTTAAGATAGAGCATCAAAAACCTAATGGTTCCATGTAGGAGTTCACCATTCCTACTTGGAAGTGGGAAGAAGTGATCATGGACTTCGTGATGGGTTTGCCTCGAACTCATCATCAGCATGATTAAGTTTGGGTCATTGTAGATAGAATGACCAAGTCAACCCATTTCCTTCTTGTCCATACCTTTTATTCAGCCAAGGATTATGCCAAACTCTATATCAGGGAGTTGGTCAGATTACATGGTGTTCTATTATCTATCATCTCAGATAGAGGTATCCAGTTCACCTCTCACTTTTGGAAAGCATTCCAAAAGGGTCTTGGTACCCAAGTTTATCTCAGTACAACTTTTTATCCTCAGATAGATGGTCAAGCAGAAAGGACCATTCAGAGTCTTGAAGATATGCTAAGGGCGTGTGCAATTGATTTCAAGGGAAGTTAGGATGGCCACTTGCCTTTGATTGAGTTTGTATACAATAATAGCTATCATTACAGTATTAAAATGGCTCCGTTCTAATCTCTCTATAGTAGGAGGTGCAGATCTCCAATCGGGTGGTTCAAATTTAGTAAGGCCTCAGTCATAGGGCCTGACTTAGTATTCGATGCCTTAGAGAAAGTCCAGTTAATCAGAGAAAGACTTTGGGCTGCTCAGTGCCGATAGAAGTCATATGCTAATGTTCGTAGAAAGGATCTTGAGTTTGAGGTCGATAAATATGTATATCTAAAGATCTCTCCCACGAAGGGAGTGAAGCGGTTCGACAAGAAGGAAAAGAGCAGTCTTCGATATGTCGGTCCCTTTAAGATTCTCAGTCGCTTAGGCAAGGTAGCTTATGAGCTCGAATTGCCTTCAGATCTAGCCTCAGTTAACCCATTCTTTCATGTCTCTTTGATTAATAAGTGTATAGGTGATCATGGGTCGTAGTCCCTATTCAGAGCATTGACGGTCAGAACAGTCTTTTTTATGAGGAAATTTTTGTCGAAATTCTAGACTATCAGACTCGTAGACTGAGGAACAAAGAAGTCTCTCTGGTCAAAGTTCTTTGGCGAAATCAGTCCGTTGAGATAGCTACTTGGGAAGCAGAAGAATACATACGTACCAAGTATCCTAACCTCTTCTCTGCTAATCTAGATCAAGATCAAGGTAACAGTTCTCCTTAAGCTTATTTAGTTTCCCATTCAGTATTCTATACAACTTCGTATTCAGTTCATGCTTACGTTTCATCACAAATATGGTATCAAGTACCATTATATATTCAGTCATGCATTCATGTATCAGTCTAATGTATAATCATGCATCAAATATGCATTCTCATTGGGAGAACTCAGTTATCAAAAATCTCAGTTATGCATTCATGAATAAGTTACTCATACATCAGATATGTATGTCCAGCATGATATGTTTAGCTTATCAATCATGTCCATCATGAGATCATGTTCTAGTAGTGCATTTCTTCCACGTACTCCAATTTATCATCTATCCCATTTTCATTCAGGTTTATTCGAGGATAAATGTTTCCAAGGGGAAAATATTGTAATACCCCATATATTTCTAAGCTAGAAAATAAACCGTTGTTCCTACAAATGAAACCTCCTATATTGTGATTCATATTAGATTACATAAATTAGTATAAGTATCCTAGTGATAATAGAGCTTATTATGTGTTAAGCATGTTCATAAGAGTCACTTAGAGTAAGCCAAGCTAAGAACTTTTGAATCCACCAAGTTTTCGTGTGTGATTTCACATGGGTCATCTTTGAAAGAGAATAACTTGGTTTATAGGTGGAATTTTGGAAGATTGATACCCTCCAAATTGTAGATAATTGAATAAGATTTTTGTCGATACCAAATTTGCCTAAAACGGACACTCGGTGAAGAAGTTATGGTGATTTAAAGTTTCAGCAGTGTCATTTCAGTCAGTGGCGAATCACACCATAAGCCAAAATGATGTTTGTCAATTTCCAGTATCTCTCCATGATTCCACAACATCGCAGTGAGTTTTTAGGTCACAAACGGGGGGCAATGCGTTATCTTCGCATCGCACTAGGGGCCCAAATCGGGTAATATTTACACAAATAAAATGATACATCTAGAGGGGTATTTGGGTCATCTTTCCACCCCTATATATATTCTATAAACACTAAATTATGCCCCTATTTCACCAAAACATACTCTTTCTCTCAAAATCCTCTCAAGAACACATTAGAATTTTCAATTGGGGATTCAAGTTCAAGCAAATTTCTCCATCAATCATCAAAACTCTTCCATCTAAGGTATATGTAGTGTTCATCTATGGATCCATTTCATTCATAGAGATCAAGAACTATATTTTAAATATTATATTATGATTGTCTTATTGTGATATGACCATGTACATATTGATGATTGTTGTTTAAGTTTCAAAATGATATCTAAAGATGTTTTCATGAAGTATATGCGTTCGCTAGTTGAAATCCATGAACTTTATGTGGTTTAAAATGGTGAAATTCATGAAAACACACCTAAGCTAAAAGAATGCATGCAAAGTGTTTGATAAAAGGCCCGGGATGATAGAATTCATGTCCCATGATTTAATAGTGCTTAAATGGCAAGTCCATGCTCTATGCTTTATTATTTCAAATGAATTCCACATAATTGATATGCATCATTGTTGTGATGTGGATTGAGCATAAAATTGAAGCTGTGCAAGTATACACATATTGTATGAATTTTCCTTCCATACGTAAGATGTTGAGAACGATGCTTAGTGTGAAATCCCCTACTTATGATACAGTGAATTGTGGACTCAATTTTATGATGAAGTTAGTTATGTGTGTCAGTTTCCTTCCATCGAGTCCTGGGGGTACTAGTACCCGAAAAATATAGCTGTGTTCCTAAAGCTATGTTACGTTATCATGATAATCTCAATCAAGCCATGATCTATAGAACTCAGTCAATCATGCGACTCAGGAAATCTCAAAAACTCATGATCTCAATAAATTCTCAGATAGTAGTACTATTCCGTTAGTCAACGAAAGTTAGTTACTCAGTTCATGTATAGCTAGTTAAATCATGTTCAGTCTCTTCATATGGGAGTAGAAGTTAGCACCGAGTAAACCCAAGGATGGGAACTCACTTGCCAGTTTTGGGTGTGATTCTTAGTAGTCATCCTTGTGTTCCAGAACTACGTAGCTAGCATAGGTTGAGACATCTTAACCTGCTATATTAGGCTTGATGAGGTGGTTTAACCTGTCAGTTTAGGATTCCCACCATTTTCATTCGAGTACCTGCTATCTAAGGGTCACTCATAGCTATCCTTACTAGTGGCGCGGTATTGACATCCTTCCAGTCAGGGCAGAGATTGGACCCTAACCTAGCTATATGTGTTATTGGGGAATGTTGGTTAAGCAACTATTTCCCACACTTTCAGTCTCAGTCTCAGTAAAAGAACTTAGATATTTATTCATATTTCAGTATAACAGGACTGTCAGTTATAGTCAATTCAGTTATAGTATAAAACTCAGGTAGTTCCATCAGATTCAGGACTGTTAGACACAGTCATCCATGCTATTAGAATTCTAGTATCAGTCGTGTTAGATAACAGTAAACTATGTATTAGCGTACAGATCCAGATATCACGTATTCACGATCTCAGTTACTAGTATGCATGCTTGTACTCTCACGTTCATATTAGTCAGTCAGTTAGCATTGATCATGCATGTAAATCCTTTTGCATTTAGCCTACCTCACTCGTATACTCAGTACTTTCAGTTGTGCTGATGCATTTACGCTATGGTGCTTTCTTATATGTTTACCATAGGCTCAGAGTCACGAGTTCCAGATCAGTAGTAGCAGTAGCATTCCAGTACGCAGAGTGACAGTGAGTCCTCATCCATCTGAGGACGATATTATTTTATTTCATTCATTATTTCAGTTCAGTGTTGTTAGATGGAGTTAGTTGGAGACATGTTCCTTCAACTCCTTATCTCAGACAGTATTTAGAGGAATTCAGATTTAGTTTAGATTTTAGATTTAGCTTTCAGTTGTTTTGAGTATTTGTTACCCTATATGGATGTTATTATTTATCAGATATTTTATTCAGTTGAACCTTATGGCCTATTGTTCATGTTTTCCACATTCTACAAGTATATTTTGCAGTGTACAGGTATAGATATCAGTCATGGATTAGATTGTGGTCCCTCGGGGTCATAACCACTGTGTAGCATTCCGGTTCAGAAAATCGGGGTGTTACAATTCCCCCCAGCCCCCAAGTATTTTTTAAATACTTTGCACCCCCAGTTTTCTTTAAAATACCTATATTAATTTTCTAAATTTTCTTTCTCCTCACTCTGTCGCACTTGTTTCTCCAGCTTTCCCACTTCTCCTTCCCTTAAACTTTATTTTGGATTTCTATCTTCTCTAATTCTCTAAGGGGTCGTTTGGTTTGAATGAAAGTTATACTTAGATTAGTTATGTTAAGATAAGTAATGTTTGGATAAGTTATACTGGGATTAGTTCTTATTGAGTGTTGGGTTTGTCATATTCAAAATAATATGCATTGTATAATTTCTAAGAATAAGTTATTTATTTACAAAAATATCCTCAATCTTATTTTATTTTTTTCTTATATTTTTCTTGCAAACTTTAGTTGTTCATTTTTGAAAATAAATTTTTTATCTTATTTTGCTTAAATGTTTTTGTGGGTGTATTCTCATGATTGTTCGTACGTTTTTAAAAATAAAACTTTCATCTTAAATTTGTTTAAGTAAAAGAGATTTTATTATTTTTGTCACTTCATTTAAGAACATATCACTCTTATATTGTACATTATTAAAGTTATTTTTATTTTAATTGATATATAAAATTTAAAATTTTTAAGTGACAAAAGACTATTTGATTAAAAATATGTAATTAAGTAGTGGAGTCAATATTTTTATAAGAGATATCCAATAATAAATAAACATAAGCATTAGGCAAATAAATTCAACTTATAATATATTCAAAAATAAAAATTATATTTATAGTATTAACAGAAAAATATATTATGAGAAAAATAACGAGTAGTGAAGAAGATGGTATTAAAAATTATGGGAATATATGGATGTGAAAAAGTTATGTATGAAAGATGGTTAAAGTAGGATATTTTTGTTATTTTACAAATTTTATTCCGGTATTATCATACCACCCAAAGTAGGGATAACTTATCCCAGTACTAACTATTAATCCTGAGATAAGTTATTCCACACTTTTTTGACCAAACAAGAGATTAAGGGGTATTAAAAAGTTGTTCCAGGATTATCTTTCGTTATCCCTCACACCAAATGACCCCTAATGTCTTTCATTTTCCAATTCAAGTAAGTTCTCTCCATCTCCCGACTAATTTGTGCTCCACATTGATGTAATACTTCTTTTGTATTTTTTTAAATTTTGATTTGTGTCGATTAAGTTGATTTTGGAGGAAAAAATTTAAATTTTTTTAAAAAATGGGAATTGATTTTATTGAAAATATGTGTTTTTAAGTTGATATTTGTTTGATTTTCGTGGATATTTGATAGATTATGATCGTCTTTGCCGATTGCATGATGATTTTTTTTGCGAATTTGATCGGTTAGTGTGCCCAGAAATTTAAATTTTCTTCAAATTTTTCTTGAATATAATGGTGTTTTAGATGCATTTTATTTTATAGGATGGTTTGATCATACATTATTGTTGTTCTGTAAATAGACCATTCGGTTGATTAGGTATTTATTTAATTTCAATGAGAAGATTTTCTTTTTGAAAGACAACTTGATTTTACTGAAAATCTTTGTTTTTAAGTTAATATTTGTTTGATTGTTGATGGATATTTGATGAATTATGATTATTGTTGCCGATTGCAAGGTGAATTTGTTTTGTGAATTTCATTGGTTGGTGTTCCCAGAAATCTGGATTTTCTTCAATTCTTTCTTTAATGTAACGGTGTTTTATATGCATGTTCTTGATGGGGGATGATTTGATCATACATTATTGTTGTTCTGTTACTAGGCTGTTCGGTTGATTAGGTATTTTGTTTAATTTCGGAATTTGTTTCTCAATTGTGCTTGACCGTAATAGTGTTTTAGATAGGATTTTTTCTTTTTTGATTCCACATTCATCTTCTTGTGTTATTGTCCTTTTAATTGACTATTAGGTCGATTAGGTTGTTTTTTTCTGTGATAATTGAAAAATCTTATTTTGTGTACATGGAACGTAAAAATAGCTAGAGGCAATAAACCCAAAGAAGTTTAAAGGTTTGGGAAAAGAAAAAATGAGTAGTCGGTGATTTGGAGAGTAAAAATTATAGTGAAGAAGTTGTTCAAGCTTTTGGTTGAGATGAGCAAGAGGAAATGAAAATTGAGTGTAGGATAGATGAGGAAGCATAGAACTTACCCTATGCAAGGTTTATTTTGCTTGAGAAGTACGATCTTACTATAATTATGGATGATGTTGGATTCTTTCCAGGCTAAGATATCCGTTAGATTTCATTTGAAATATTTTTATGAATCCAAACAAGTCGTGGTTGATTAACTCCTCAAGTCGAGGTTTAAGAATTCTTGTTTTGGTTGTTTATGGGACTTGCCAGAGCATTTGAAGTTCAATGGATAGCTTGTCCACTATACACTTCTTCGTCGAGTTCAACATTACAACATACTGGATGAAATGTGGTTCTGCATCAATGACAGGATGGCACATTTTAGCCTAAAGAATTTTTCGCTAATAACCGAGTTAAACTCTGGGCCTTATCCTTATGATTCAAAATATATTAAAGTAATGGAGGAGAGTGAAGGTTTTTTTTCAAATGATTGCGAGAAAGAAGAGTGCTTATTGAAATATATTGTTAAATCTTGTTAGTGGTTGGAGGCTGGATAGGGAGGACAAGTTCAAATGCTGCTTGGCTTGATTTGTACATTACATATTGCGTGCATAAGATTTGTCAAAAATCGTGAACATAGATATCATCAAGAAGGTGGATAACCTGAGATTTTTTGAGAAATACCCTTGGGGTAAGGAGTAATTCGTACTGACTCTAGACTATCTGAAGAAGTGGATAAAGTTCACTAAGCAGAAGAATACATTTGTGATGAATGCATCTTCATCGTACACGCTTTACAGATTTTTTTGGGTATTTCTGGGATTGACTATAAACTATTAAAGTAGTTACTCTATACTGTAATTTATTTATGGTATCTATTGTACACTGACTGATTTATATATTAATTTTTTCTTTTGATCATAAATTTGGATATACGAAACCTTTTTAGAGCTCAACAGGAAAAATTATAAATCAGTAAAAGATTTGCTGTCCATTTCTCGATTGCTAAGATGACACAATTCTATAAATAATAAATTGATCAAAGGTCATCCATATTTGAACAGATGGAGGACAAAGGTATGAAAATATTTTTTAAGAATATTTTTAACAATATTGTGTTTCTTAATAATCTCATTCGATTATTTGTTTCTAGAGAGTGCACCTATACCTTATCCCCACGGTCAATCAAATGAAGCAGCAATACATGAAAAAATTTAAAGCATTCACAGATGAGGCGAATGACTCATTCATCGATGGCTTAAAGACCATATGCATGGTGTGATTGTCTTCACCTCATCATGGGATGGTGAGTATGGATATGATGATCGGAATTTGGATGAAAATCCTGTGTCAAGACATATCACTCACAGTATGGGGACAAGCAAATTGAGAGCAGTAGAAAAGACTCTGATGATCAAAAATCTAGAAGAGTGTGTGTTTAGGATGGAGGAGGTACTGAAGGATATTATTGATTTTGTGAAAGAAACAAGGATAAGTTGTGCAAAAAAGGAGACGCAGAAGAAAAAAGAAAGAAGTAGATTAAGGTAATATCTCCTCTATTTATTATAGAAGTTGCATATTTTATATAATCAACTTTTGTTATAATAGAATCTATGTCATGCTTTATTGATTGATACCATAGTTTAATATAAACTATAAATACTTGAAAATATAGGTGTGCATGTACAAAGTCGGCATTCATCCGTGAGGATTGTCCATAATGCCAAAGGCATTAAAAAATACTCCTCGAGATAGAAACCTTGAAACAAGCATCGATCAATATTGATGAGGTGATGATCTTGATGAATCAACTATTGTAGAAAAGGATAATCAGGATGAATGAAGAATGAGGAAGAAGAAAAAAAATAAAAAAATTAATTGTGAAGAATAAATAAAAGCTGATGAAGCAGCTGTTGTAGAGAAGGATAATCAAGATGAAGACAAGCAAGAAGAAGAAGAAGAAAAATAAAAAAAATTATTTGTGAAGAATAAAACAAAGAAGAAAATGGAGATAAAGTAGGAGAGGAAGAATAAGAAGAGAAGCAAGAATTAGGAGAAGAAGTAGAGAAAGAAGAAGAAAGAGAGAAGACACCAACAGTAGACAAAGAGAGAAAGAAAGAAGAAGAAAAAATCAAGACAATACGAGAAGCAGAAGAAGATAAAGAAGAACAAAAAGAAGGAAAAAATAAGATACCGGAAGATGATGATGAGAATGATGAAGAAAAAAAGAATTCTCCAGAAGAAAAAGTATTTGTAGAGGAAGAAAAAGAAAATATAACAGTGAATATAGATGATTTTTGTAGGAAAGTTTTTGATAACATCAACAACATTCTAGTGGAATACAAGACAATTGAGGGTTTGCAAAATAGCAGATAGTTTTTATATGGGTGTTGTTTATTGGGTTGATCTTTGATATAATTTTTTTATTTAGTTTCTCTTTATGATGAGGTTCAGTTAGAAATAATGAAGTTTAGTAAATACTGGGGACTAACAGGGTTATCAATTTTGTTTTTAAAACTGCTTTACGATAATTTGAAAATACTTCGTAATATTTATTGCAAATGTTTTGCAATATAGATAATCAATTCCAATATTTTTAGATGGTTCTCTTCATTGATTAAACATACATTAATAAGTAAAGCATACATAATGCAGTGTTGAGGAATAAAAAAGTAAAACATATATAATATAAGACAAAAATAGTCGATTAATAAAAGACACGCATAATATATTCAATCCCACTACATCCCCATTACACCTTTTCAAAAAGTCAAAACTAATAGTAAACCATACACCATAATTTTTAGGGCCTTTTATTTTTCTTCTACCATAGGCCACCTATTCTTAAGTTGATCCCTCTCAATTTTAACTTCTTTCAACAATTCTTTTAAGTGATCAATCCTGAGTTTCGACTCTCTATATAATGTGATAAGAAGATCCTTATTTTCTTCAAATTTTCTAAGCTTTTCAAATTTTTCAAACTTTACAATGCTTAGAAATTTTGATTTCTCAAAATCAAAAGGAATTCACTTGAAATAAGAGCAACCACCATTATCCTAAAATAACAACAAAAATTTAAAAATTTTATTTTCTAATTCATATAAATAATTTTTTATTAAAAGAATACCTTACCAACTACAAAGTTGTAGAATTTTTTACCTGGATTCTTATCATTTTCTGATGTCTTCAAAATAGCAGGATTACCATAATGACAAATATAAGTACTTTTGAATGATTGAGATATTATGTTTGTTGAAACAAAATGCGAAAGGAATGAATAAAGGAACATGGAGGAGTTTAGAGAGGTCCCATTCATTTATATAAGAGGGTTACCAAAATATGACCGTTAGAGATTTGTACCTTCTGAATGTTGGGGAATGATCAGATCGTTGGAGAATGATCATACACCATACAAATAGTTTATAATTTACATAAAATACGGTCTAAATAATGTATATCTCTTCTATAATTGATCACTATGGTTTACTATTGGGACACCCCAACTTAGGTGAAGGAGTCCCACGTCGGCAAAGCACAGGAGAGATGTTGGGTAAATAAGTAGGAAATCCTTACTCCTTAGTGACGCATTTTAAAGCCGTGTGAGCTTGGGACCAGAGCAGACAATATCACTACTAGGTTGGTGAGTTACACTGGTCTTTCAGGCGTTAATAGTTTGGGATACCCGTCGTGGCTGGGGTCCCATCTTGGGTCATGACAAAACTGTATCAGAGCAGCTCCTGTGTCATCCCTGTTGATATGGGATAGAGTTCAAACTGAGTGTAGGCAAATCCTGGTAAGATGGGGCAAACCTCAGTCCTATGTCTAGGAAAATCCCATTCGGTGGGGCAAACCTCAACGAGGATGCTAGTCTTATAAGAGAGGGTGTATGTGACACCCCAACTTAGGAGAAAAGTCCTACATCGTCAAAACACAAGAGGGATACTGGGTGTATAAGTAAGAAAGCGTTACTCCCTAGTGACGTATTTTAAAGTTGTACGGGCCTGGACCCAAAGTGGACAATATCATTAGTGGGTTGGGGAGTTACAGGAGTTTCTTAGTCCTTGATGGTTCGGGATGCCTGTTGCGGCCAGGGTACCAGCTTAGTTCATGAAAACTATAGACCCTATCATTGTATGGCCTAAAAGGCCTGTAATTTTAAAAAAGGTGCAGTTGGAGCTTCTTAAA
Source organism: Capsicum annuum (assembly GCF_002878395.1). Lineage (NCBI taxonomy): Eukaryota > Viridiplantae > Streptophyta > Magnoliopsida > Solanales > Solanaceae > Capsicum > Capsicum annuum. The sequence continues at coordinate 38,225,960 of NC_061122.1, read as the reverse complement.
ATTAATGATGAAAATATTGAGGAGATACTAAACTATGCAAATCCTTTATTATATATTGATGTCATTGTTTATTTGTGAACATATGGTGTGACCTGGAAACATGGAACATTCGATGCATAAAATAAGGAATTTATGCTTAGACTTAGGTCATTTTGATAGATATAATGTATTTGTTGCATAATTGCATAAAAGTAACCTAGAAAATAGCTGAGCTGGCAATTTGAAAAAAAATCTCTACAGCAAGTTGAAGAACTGGTTAGGCTACAAGTTATTAAGACACCATATGACTCGTAGCCCAAACTCATAAGGATGGTAGTAGATAAAGCTATGCTGGAGTAGTTAAGAATCAGAAGACTACAAGACATAAGTTCTGACTACGATGCATAGTAATCAGTCGTAATGAGACCAGGGTACAAGTTTCTGAAGTTTGAGGGTCAAGTGATATCGAGTGAAAACCAAGAGTCATAAGGACTAACTACGACTTGTGGTGAGGAATCTTAATGACAATGTTCATCTCTGCAGTCGTAATGAAAGTTCACTGGAATGCCTACGACTAGTAGCAACTCGTAAGGAGACCTTATGAACCCACTGGCAATGTTCATCTCTGCAGTAGGGTATTTTTTGTCATTTAAAAATTTTTATTCCGGTATTATCATACAACCCAAAGTTTGGATAACTTATCCCAGTACAAACTATTAATCTTGAGATAAGTTATTCCATATTTTTGTGACCAAACAAGAGATTAGGGGTACTAAAAAGTTATTCTGGGATTATCTTTCCTTATCCCTCAAACCAAATGACCCCTAATGTCTTTCATATTCCAATTCAAGTAAGTTCTCTCCATCTCCCGACTAATTTATGCTCCATATTGATGTAATATTTTTTTTAGATTTTTTAATTTTTATTTGTGTCGATTGAGCTGATTTTGGATAAAAAAATTTAATATTTTTTAAAAAAGGGGATTGATTTTATTGAAAATATATGTTTTTAAGTTGATATTTTTTTTTGTGGATATTTGATGGATTATGATAGTCTTTGCCAATTGCATGATAATTTTTTTTGCGAATTTGATCGGTTAGTGTACCCAGAAATTTAAATTTTCTTCAAATTTTTCTTGAATATAATGGTATTTTAGAAGCATTTTATTATAGGGGATGGTTTAATCATACATTATTGTTGTTCTGTATATAAACCATTTGGTTGATTAGGTATTTATTTTATTTCAATGCGAAGATTTAATTTTTGTTTGAAAGACAGAGCTTGATTTTACTGAAAATCTATGTTTTTAAGTTGATATTTGTTTGGTTATTGATGGATATTTGATGGATTATGATTATTATTGCCGATTGCATGGTGAAATTGTTTTATGAATTTCATTGGTTAGTATGCCCAAAAATTTGAATTTTCTTCAATTTTTTCTTTAATGTAACAGTGTTTTATATGCATGTTCTTGATGGGAGATGATTTGATCATACATTATTGTTGTTCTATTAATAGACTGTTTAGTTGATTAGGTATTTTGTTTAATTTTAGAATTTGATTTTCAATTGTGCTTGACCGAAATGGTGTTTTAGATAGAATTTTTTTCTTTTTTGATTCCACAATCATCTTCTTGTGTTGTTGTCCTTTTAATTGACTATTAGGTCGATTAGGTATTATTTTTTCTATGATAATTGAAAAATCTTATTTTTTTACGTGGAATGTAAAAATAGCTTGAGGCAATAAACCCAAAGTTGTAGAAGTTTAAAGGTTTGGGAAAAGAAAAAAATGAGTAGTCGGTGATTTGTAGAACAAAAATTGTAGTAATTAAGTTGTTCAAGCTTTTTGTTGAGATGAGCAACAGGAAATAAATATTAAGTATAGGATAGATGAGGAAGCATTGATCTTACCCCACTATGCAATGTTTATTTCTAAGATATCTGTTAGATTTCATTTGAAATATTTTTATGAATCCAAACAAGTCGTGGTTGATCAACGCCTCAAGTCAAGGTTAAGAATTCTTGTTTTGGTTGTTTATGGGACTTGCCAAAACATTTGAAGTTCAATGGATAGCTTGTCTGCTATACACTTCTTCGTCGAGTTCAACATTACAACATACTACATGAAATGTGGTTCTGCATCAATGACAGGACGATACGTTTTAGCCTAAAGAATTTTTCACGAATCATGTAGTTAAACTGTGGGCCTTATCCTTATGATTCAAAATATCTCAAAGTGATGGAGTACGGTGATGGTTTTTTTCAAAGAATTGCGAGAAAGAAGAGTGTTCATGGAAAAAGATTGTTAAGTATTGTTAGTGGTTGGAGGCTAGATAGGGAGAACAAGTTCAAATGCTTCTTGATTTTATTTGTGCATTACATATAACTTGCACAAGATTTGTGAAAAATTATGGACATAGATATCATCAAGAAGGTGGATAACCTGAGCTTCTTTGAGAAATACCCTTGGGGTAAAGAGTCATTTGTACTGACTCTAGACTATCTGAAGAAGCGGATAAAGTTCACCAAGCAGAAGAATACATTTGTGATGAATGCAGCTTAATCGTACATGCTTTACGGAGTTTTCTGGCTATTTATGGTATTGATTATAAACTATTAAAGTAGTTACTCTATACAGTAATTTATTTATGGTATCTATTGTACATTGACTGACTTATATATTTTTTTTCTTTTGATCATAAATTTGGATATACGACACCTTTTTTGAGCTCTTTAGGAAAAATTATAAATCAATAGAAGACACGTTGTTCATTTCTCAATTGCTAAGATGACACACTTTTATAAATGATAAATTAAACGAATGTCATCCATATTTGAACAGATGGAGGACAAAGGTATGAAAATATTTTTTAAGAATATTTTTAACAATATTGTGTTTCTTAATAATCACATTCACTTATTTGTTTCTAGAGAGTGCACCCGTACCTTATCCCTACGGTCCGTGAAATGAAGTAGAAATACATAAAAAAGTTTAAAGCATTCACGCATGAGGCAAATCACTCATTCATCGATGGCTTGAAGTCCCATCTGCATGGTGTGATTTTTGTCACCTCATCAGGGGATGGTGAGTATGGATACGATGATCGAGATTTGAATGAAAATCCTGAGTCAAGCTATGTCACTCACAGTATGCGGACAAGCAAATTAAGAGCAGTAGAAAAGAGTCTGATGATCAAAAATCTAAAAGAGTGTGCGTTCAGGCTGGAGAAGGCGATGAAGGATATTATTGATTTGGTGAAAGAAGAGAGGCTAAGAAGTGCAGAAAAGGAGAAGCAGAAGAAAAAGAAAGAAGAAAATCAGGGTAATATCTCCACTATTTATTATATAAGTTGCATATTTTATATAATCAATTTTTGTTATAATAGAATCTATGTCATGCTTTATTGATTGATATCATAGTTTAATATAAACTATAAATATTAAAAAATGCAGGTGTGCATGTCCAAAGTCGGCATTCATCCGTGAAAATTGTCAACAATGCCAAAGGCATTAAAAAGTGCTTCTCGAAATAGCAACCTTGAAACAAGCGTCGATCAATGTTGATGAGGTGATGATCTCGATGAATCAACTATTGTAGAAAATGATAATCAGGATGAAAGAAGAATGAAGAAGAAGAAAAAAATAAAAAAAATGTTTGTGAAGAAGAAAAAAAAGCTAATGAAACAGCTGTTGTAGATAAGGATAATCATGATAAAGACAAGCAAGAAGAAGAAGAAGGAAAATAAAAAAATTATTTGTGAAGAATAAAACAAAGAAGAAGATGTAGATAAAGCAGGAGAGGAAGAATAAGAAAAGTAGCAAGAATTAGGAGAAGAAGTATAGAAAGAAGAAGAAAGAGAGAAGACACCAACAGTATAAGAAGAGACAAAGGAAGAAGAAGAAAAAATCTAGACAATAAGAGAAGTAGAAGAAGATAAATAAGAACAAAAAGAAGGAAAAAATAAGATACCGGAAGATATGATGAGAAAGATGAAGAAAAAAAGAATGCACCAGAAGAAAAAGTAATTGTGGAGGAAGAAAAATAAAATACGACAGTGAGTATAAATGAGTTTCATAAGGAAGTTATTGAGAACATCAACAACATTCTTGTGGAATACAAGACAATTGAGGATTCACAAAATAATAGATAATTTTTATTTGGGTGTTGTTTATTGGGTTGATTTTTAATACAATTTTTTTTTATTTAGTTTCTATTTATGATGAGGTTGAGTTTGAAATAATAAAGTTAAGTAAATACTGGGGACTAACAGGGTGAACAATTTTGTTTTTGAAACTGCTTTATGATAATGTGAAAATACTTTATAATGTTTATTACAAATGTTTTACAATTTACATAATCAATACCTATATTTTTAGATGGTTCTCTTCGTTGATTAAACATACATTAATAGGTAAAGTATATATAATACAGTGTTTAGTAGTTCAGGAATAATAAAGTAAAGCATATATAATATAAGACAAAAATAGTCGATTAATAAAAGACACGCATAATATATTCAATCCCACTACATCCCCATTACACCTTTTCAAAAAGTCAAAACTAATAGTAAACCATACATCATAATTTTTAGGCCCTTCTTTTTTTCTTTGGCCATAGGCAACCTCCTCTTAAGTTGATCCCTCTCAATTTCAATGTCTTTCAATAATTCTTTTAAGAGATGAATCCTGAGTTTCGACTCTCCATATAATGTGATTAGAAGATTCTTATTGTCTTCAGATTCTCTAAGCTTTTCAAATATTTCGAACTTTACAACTCTTAGAAATTTTGGTTTCTCAAATTCGAAAGGAATTCACTTGAAATAAGGGCAACCACCATTATCCAAAAATAACAATGAAGGATTAAAACTTTTTATTATATAATGCACATAAATGATTTTTTTATTAAAAAATACCTTTCCAACACACAGTTGTAGAATTTTTGACCTGGATTCTTCTCGGTTTCTGATGTCTTCAAAATAGCGGGATTACCACAATGAAAAATATAAGTACTTTTGAATAATGGAGATATTATGTTTGTTGAAATAAAATGAGAAAGGGATGAATAAAGGAACATGAAGGAGTTTGGAGAGTTCCCATTCATTTATATAAGAGGGCTACCAAAATATGACCGTTAGAGAATTGTACCTTCTGAATGTTGGGGAATGATCAGACCATTGGAGAATGATCATACACCATACAAATAGTTTATAATTTACATAAAATTCAGTCTAAAGAATGTATATGTCTTCTATAATTAATCACTAAGGTTTATTATTATGACACCCAACTTAGATGAAGGAGTCCCACATCGGCAAAGTACATGAGGGATGTTGTTTTTTTAGTAAGAAGGCCTAACTCCCCAGTGATGCATTTTAAAGCCGTGCGAGCCTGAGCCCAGAGTGGACAATATCATTACTAGGTTTGAGAGCTACAGTGGTCTCTTGGGCCTTGATAGTTTGGAATGCCCGTCATGGCTAGGGTCCCAGCTCGGGTCATGACAGAATTATATCAGATAGGCTCCTGTGTCAGCCTTGTCAATGTGGGACAGAGTTTAAACTGAGTGTAGGTAAATTCCGGTGAGGCAGGGCAAGCCTTAGTCCTAATTCTAGTAAAATTCTATTTGGTGGGGCAAACATCAACGAGGACGCTGAGTCTATAAGGGGGGTGTACATGACACCCCAACTTAAGAGAAAGTGTCCCACATCGGCAAAATATAAGAGGGATGCTGGGTATATAAGTAAGAAAGTCTTACTCTCTAGTGACTTATTTTAAAGTCGTAAGGGACTGGGCCTAAAGTGGACAATATCACTAGCGGGTTAGGGAGTTACAGAAGTTTCTCGAGCCTTGATAGTTTGGGATGCCCGTCACTGCCAGGACCCCAACTCGGGTCATGAAAACTATAGACCCTATCATTGTATGGCCTAAAAGGCCTGTAATTTTAAATAAGGTGCAGTTGGAGTTCCTTAAAATTGACAATGAAAATATTAAGGCGATACTAAACTATGCAAATTCTTTATAATATCTTGATGTCGTTGTTGATTTGTGAATATATGGTATGACCTGGAAATATGGAACATTCAATGCTTAAAATAAGGAATTTATGTTTAGACTTAGGTCATTTTGGTGGATATAATGTATTTGTTTCATGATTGCATGGAAGTAAGCTAGAAAATAGATGAGATGGCAATTTGAAGAAAAATCACTACAATAAGTTGAAGTACTGGTTAGGCTACAAGTTGTTAAGACACCATATGAGTCGTAGCCAAAACTTATAAGGATAGTACTAGATAAAGCTATGCTGGAGTAGTTAAGAATCAAGAAACTACAAGTCATAAGGTATGACTACGATGCATAGTGAGAAGTCATAATGAGACCAGGTTATAAGGTTATGAAGTTTGAGGCTCAAGTGATATCGAGTGAAAGCCAGGAGTTGTAAGGACTGACTACGACTTGTGGTGAGGAATCTTAATGACAATGTTCATCTCTGCAGTCTGTAATGACCTAATTTGCTGAACCGGAATGCTACACAGTGCTCATGACCCCTAGGGACCACAAGTGTAACGACCTAATTTGCTGAATTAGAATGCTACATGGAGCTCATGACCCCGAAGGACCACAAGCCAACCCATGACTGATATCTGTACCTGTATATTGCATAGGATAATATAATAATGTGGAAACATGCACTGAAAGGCCATAAGGTTTGGTCATGAACATAACTGAATAACGTAACATCTGTGTGGGGTAATATAATACCCAAAAAAAACTGAAGTCTAAAACATAATAGTCTGTATCTATTATGCATCTAGTCTGAAAGCCTCTACTGCTTGAAGAATCTGAATAAGGAGTTGATGGGTCATGTCCCCAACTAACTCCATCTAATAAGCTAATCATTGAGATAATAGAAAATAATTATGTCTTTGAAGGATGAGGACTCACTTCTACTTTGACTGTTGAAACTGGAATCTACTGCTAATCTGGAAGTCGTGTCTCTAAACCTATGGTTTAACATAAAAAGAAAGAACCATAGCGTTAATGCGTCAGTACATATGTACCGAGTATACATGTGAGGTAGGCTATATACAAAGGTTTGCATGCATGAATAATGCTAACTGATTGTCTAACATGAATGTGAGAATACATGTAGAAATACGTAACTGTAACTGACAACGTGATTTCATGATTTATGAGTTTGTATACTGATAACATGACATACTAGTAACTGATATAACTGATAACATAAAGGTCTATATCTAAATAATGCTGATAACATGGGTGACTGTATCTGAGTATAACTGATAATGCAGGTGACTGTAGCAGACAGTCCCGAATCTAATGGAACTATCTGAGTTCTATATTGTATTTAAGTTAATTGTATATGACAGTCCTAAAATCTGAAGAACTATCTAAGTTCTATTACTGAGACTAATTCACTGCATCAGAAAGTGCTAATTTTGTAACATGAAACTATGGGAAGTAGTATCTAATTGATATGCCCCAAAGGTGCTATGATAGCTGAGCTGGGGTCCAATCTATGCCCTGATTAAAATGGTGTCAATACCACGCCACTAGTAAGGACAGCATGTGATAAACCCTCTTATAACTGGTAAATCTACTGAGAATGGTGGGAACCCTCACATAACAGGTTAAGCCACCTCATCTACCCTCATATAGCAAGCTACGATGTATCAACCTATGCTGGCTACATAGTTCTGGAATGCAAGGATTGCTTCTAGGAATCACACCCTCGTATAGTAGGTGAGTCCCCATCCTTGGGTTCACTCGGTGCTAATTCCTTCTCCCATCTGAATGGACACTAAAAATGATTTACTGAACTAAACTAAGCATGGACTGAGTTATTGAATTTTTGTGGCTGACGAAATACTACTGATATATGACAACTGACTGAGTCATGAGATCATGAAGATTTTTCCTGAGTTATAAGACTATCTGAAGTTTAAGAGTTCATAGCTTGACTGAGAGTATCATGAAAACATAACATGGATCTAGGCACACAGCTAATATTTTGGGTGCAAGTAACCCCAGGAATCTATAGAAGGAAATTGAGATAGCATGATTTACTTGAAGACTTGACTAACATCATAATACATACTACATTCATAGGAGACTTTCACCAAACATGTAATAGGCATAAAGTTGTACATCCATGGGGATTTTATGATATCATGCTAGTTTAAAAGTTTTCCTTCATCTAGGCATTTAAGCAAACATATTGTAGGCATAGTACATGTAAAGCATATTATAAAATAATTAAACATCATGCTTCAATTCCAATTCCATCATATAAGGTTTTAGTCATGAGATTTTGTAAATCTTTATCTATACTAATCAACCCACATGGAATTTATCATCAAATCATGGAATAGAAATCAATTCCTCATTTATCAACATGAAAGAGAACATACAAAGCATGATAACATAAAGAAAATCCATAACTTATAGTCGAAAAGGATTCTTGGACTTCATGGACGAAAGGAGTCCATGAATGAACACTATGCATACCTTAGATCATGATTTTGTGAAGATTGATGGTGGACCTTCTTGAATTTGAATCTTCAATAGAAACCCTATCTTGTTCTTGAGATAAACTTGAGAGAAACTAATATATTTTGGATAAAAAATGGCTAAATCACGTATTAAAGGGATTATATAGAGGTAGGAAGTTGACCCTTTTAACCCTGGACACGTCATCAAATTTTCAGTAAAATTTCCAAAGTTGGACCCTTGGAGTGATGCGGTGCTATCGCACCGTGTCACTGGAAATTGATAATTGGGAAACTGCACGTTGGTGTGATTTGGAGCTATCGCATTGCCACCTTGTCTATGACCTAGAAGTTTGGTGTGACGTGCTAGTATCGCAAAGCAAAACTGGAATTTGACAATTGCCATTTGAGCTATCTCCGTGACGCGTTGAAGGTTCAGGTCAAACACTGTCTCACTAAAGAGGCTCTAACTCTTCACCGGGGTCTCGAATTTGGGCAAGTTATATATCGATGGAAAGCTTATTCAATTTCCCACATGATAGAAAGTGAAAATTATGGAAATACCACTTTTATAAGAATGAATTATTATTTCAAAGAAAGTTCTAACATCCTTGAGATGATTTTCAAGCTAAGAAAATGCATAGGTATTACAACAAGCTAACCCATGATTGATATCTGTACCTGTATACTACATAAGATTACTTAATAATGTGGAAACATGCACTGAAAGGCCATAAGGTTCAATACTAAATATAACTGAATGATATAACATCTGTGTGGGGTAGTAAAATATCCAAAAAAAACTAAAAATACTGAAGTCTAAACATGATAGTCTATATCTAGTCAGCATCTCTGAAATCCTCTACTGTATGAAGGATCTGAATAAGGATTTGATGGGATATGTCTCTAACTAACTCCAACTAATAAGCTAATTAATGAGATAATAGAAAATTATAATGTCCTCGAAAGATGAGGACTCACTTTTACTCTGACTGCTGAATCTGGAATGTACTGCTAATTTGGAACTCGTGTCTCTGAACCTATGGTGTAACATAAAAAGAAAGCACCATAGCATGAATGTGTCAGTACAATGGAATGTACTGAGTATGCATATAAGGTAGGCTATATTCAAGGGTTTACAGGCATGATTAATACTAACTGACTATCTAACATAATTATGAGAATGCATACATGAATACGTAATTATAACTGATAACGTGATAACATGATACTGATATCGTGATAGCATGACTACTGAATCTGGATACTAATAACATGGCATAACTGATAATTGATATGACTGATAACATGAAAGACTGTATCTGAATATTACTGATAACTTGGGTGACTGTACTTGACAGTCTTGAATCTGGTGAAACTATTTGAGTTCCGTACTATATCTGAGTTGACTGCGCCCGACAGTCCTGATTCTGTAACGTGAAACTGTGGGAAGTAGTATTTAACCGATATGCCCCATATATACTATAATAGTTGAGCTGGGTCCAATCTATGCCCTAATTGGAATGGTGTCAATACCGCGCCACTGGTAAGGAAAATATGTGAGTAACCCTCATATAACAGGTAACTCTAGTGAGAACGGTGGGAACCCTCACATAATAGGTTAAGCCACCTCATCTACCCTCATATAGCAGGCTACGATGTCTCAACCTATGCTGGCTACATAGTTCTGGAATGCAAGGATTGCTTCTAGAAATCACACCCTCATATAACAGGTGAGTTCCCATCCTTGGGTTCACTCAGTGCTAATTCCTACTCTCATCTGAATAGACACTGATCATGATTTACTGAACTGAACATGGACTAAATTTACTAAATTCCATTGACTGACGGAATACTTCTGATATCTGATAACAGACTGAGTTCATGAGATCATGGAGATTTTTCCTGAGTCATAAGACTATCTGAAGTCTAAAAGTTCATAGCTTGACTGAGAGTATCGTGACAACATGACATGGATCTTGGCACACAACTAATATTTTGGGTACAAGTACCCCCAAGACTTGATGGAAGGAAACTAACATGACTTGATATTCTTGAATACATGATAATCACCACAATACCTTTATTGAAGCATTTCATTAAACGTCTAATAGGCATAAGCTTGTACATACAAGGGGATTTCATGATATCATGCTAGTTAGACAATTTTCCTTCATCCAGGCATTTAATCAAACATATTGTAGGCATAGTATATGTAAATCACATTATACAACAATTAAATATCATGCTTCAATTTAATTTCATCATTCAAGGGCTTAGTCATAGGGTTGCATGAATCTATGGCTATAGTAATTAAACCCACATAGAAATTATCAACAATCATGGAGTAGAATCCACTTTCACATTTATCAAACATGAACATGAGCAGCCAAAATATAAACACATATAGAAAATCCATAACTTGAGTTTAGAAAAGGGAATCTTAAACTTCATGGATGAAAGGAGTCCATGAATGAACACTATGCATACCTTAAATTGTGATTTTGTGAAGATTGATAGTGAAACATTCTTGAATTTGAATCCTCAGTAGAAAGCCTAGCTTGTTCTTGTGATAAACTTGAGAGAAACTAATATATTTTGGGTGAAAAGTGGCTAAATCACATGTTAAAGGGATTATATAGGGGTAGGAAGTTGACCCTTTTAACCCTGGACACATCATTAAATTTTCAGTAAAATTTCCCAAGTTGGGCCCTTGGCGCGACGCTGCGTTATCGCGTCGTGTCACCAAAAATTGACAATTGAGAAACTGCATAGTGGTGCGAGGCAGAGCTATCGCATTGCCACCTTGTCTACGACCTTGAAGTTTGGTACGATGCATCGTGGAACAACACTAGAATTTTACAATTGCCATTTGAGCTATCTCTGCGACGTGCTGAAGGCTCAGGTCAAACACCGTCTCACTAAAAAGGCTCTAACTCTTCGCCCGGGTGTCGGATTTTGGCGAATTATATATCGATGAAAAGATTATTCAATTTCCCACATGATAGGAAGTTAAAATTATGGAAATAGCATATGTATAAGAATGAATTATCATTTCAAAGAAAGTTTTAACATCCTTGAGATGATTTTCAAGCTAAGAAAAAACACGGGTATTACAATAGCTCCCTCTTGAGAACATTCATCCTTAAATAAGACTGACTGAGAGGGGAAACAATAAACTGAACATGAACTGAACATGAATAACTGGAACATGATCTCATGACGGACGTGACTGACAAGCTAAACATAACGTACTGATCATGCATATTTGATGTATGCGTAACTAATTAATAAATACATGACTGAAAGTTCTGAAGAACTAAGTTTTCTCACAATTAGAATGCATGTCTGATGCATGACTATATAACTGATCTGATACACGGATGCATGATTGAATATGCGGTGGTACTTGATACCAAGCTTATCATGGGAACATGAACATGAGACTGATTACTTAGTTAGTGATGTACACTAATAATGAAACTGAGTAAGCTTAAGGAGAACTTTTACCTAAAACTTGATCTAAATTAGAGGGGAAGAGGTGAGGGTACTTGGTACGTATATCGTCTTCTGCTTCCCAAGTAGCTCCCTTGACGGACTGATTTTGCTAAAGAACTTTAACTAGAGGGACTTCTTTGTTCCTTATTCTGCGAGTCTGATAGTCTAAGATTATAACTAGAATCTCTTCATAAGAGAGGATGTTCTGAACATCTATGCTCTGAATAGGGACTACAACTGATGGGTTACCTATACACTTCTTGAGCAAAGAGACATGGAAGACTGGATGAACTGATGCTAGATCTGAAGAAATTTGAGCTCATAAGCTACCTTGACAAAACGGCTAAGAATCTTGAAGGGACCGACATATCGGGGACTGAGTTTTCCCTTCTCGCTGAATCTCTTCACTCACTTCATAGGAGAGATCTTGTGGTAGACATAGCCACCAATATAAAACTTGAGATCCTTTCTATGAGTATCTGCATAAGACTTCTGTTGGCTCTAAGCAGCCGGGAGTATTTCTCTAATTAACTGAACTTTATCTAAGGCGTCGAATACTAAGTCAGGACCTATGACTGAGGCCTCACTAACTTTGAACCAACCAATTAAAGATCTACATATCCTACCATACAGAGCTTTGAATTAAGCTATCTAAATACTGGAATGATAGCTGTTATTGTATGAAAGTTCAATCACAGGCAAGTGGTCATCCCAACTACCCTTGAATTCAATTACATACGCCCTTAGCATATTTTTCAAAGTCTGAATAGTCCTTTCTACTTGACCATCTGTTTGAGGATGAAAGGCTGTACTGAGATAAGCTTGGATACCAAGACCCTTTTGGAATGCTTTCAGAAAATAAGAGGTAAACTAGGTACCTCTGTTTGAGATAATAGTCAACGAAAAACCGTGTAATCTGAACAACTCCTTAATGTAGAGCTTGGCATAATCCTCGAGTGAATAAGAGGTATGAACTGGAAAGAAAAGAGCTGATTTGGTCATTCTGTCTATAATGACCCAGACTGAATCATGCTGATGGCGAGTTTGAGGTAAAATCGTCGTGAAGTCCATGTTCACAACTTCCCATTTCTAAGTAGGAATACTGAACACCTACATAGGACCACTCGGCTTCTGATGCTCTATCTTAACTTTATGACATGTAGAGCACTTAGCCACAAACTCTACAAAATCTCTTTTCATCCCACTCCACCAATAGATTTCCCGCAAGTCACGGTACATCATGGGGCCCTTGGATGATAATAGAGTATCTCACACCATGCACTTCTGCAAGGATTTTCTGTCTTATGTCATCTACGTCTGCAACACAAAGATGACCCTGACAAAGAAGAACACCATCCCCCCGGGAGAAAACCTCTATTTTCTGATTCTGAACTGACTCTTTTAGCTTGACAAAGCTAGGATCCTTATCTTGCTTTTCTTTTACCTCGAAAACTAGAGATGATTCTGAACTACTCTGAACACATACACCGCCCTCTGAAGAGTCGACTAAGAGAATGCCTAGTCTGGCAAGCTGGTGGACTTCCTAGACTAACTTCTTCTTACTATCATCAAAATGAGAAATACTACCTATGGACAGTCTACTGAGAGCATCGACCACTACATTGGCCTTGCCCAAATGATAGAGAATACTTATGTCATAATCTTTTAAGAGCTCTAACCACCTTCTCTGATGAAGATTGAGATTTTTTTGACAAAAGACATACTAAAAGCTCTTATGATCTATGAAGACGTCTAAATGAACACCTTTTAAATAATTCCTCAAAATCTTTAAGGCAAAGACTACAGCTTCTAATTCAAGATCATGATTAGGATAATTCTTCTCATGGTACTTATGCTGTTTGGAGGCGTAGGATAGGACCTTACCATGCTACATAAGGACACAACCTAAATCCACTCTAGATGCGTCACAATAAACTACAAAACCGTCTAAACCATTTAGAAGAGCTAAAATTGGAGCTGAGATGAGTTAAGTCTTCAATTCCTAAAAACTCTTCTCGCATGAATCTGACCACTAAAACTTGACCTTCTTCTGAGTCAATCTAGACATAGGGGATGCAATTGATGAAAATCCTTCAATAAACCATCTGTAATAGCCAGCCAAACCCAAGAAACTCCTGATATCTGATGGAGAAATAGGGTGAGGCCATTTTTTTACTACTTCAGTCTTTTGAGGATCTACCCTAATTCTATCACTGAATATGATATGACTAAGGAATGCTACTGATCCTAGCCAAAATTCACACTTACTGAATTTGGTGAATAACTGATGATTTTTGAGAGTCTGGAGTATTATTCTGAGATGGTCTGTATGATCGCGCTCAGTGTAAGAATAGACCAGAATATCATCTATGAAGATTATAACGAATAGGTCCAAGCACTGTTTTAACACATGGTTCATCAATTACATGAAAGTGGATGGGGCATTGGTAAGACCAAATGACATGACTAGAAATTCAAAGTGACCATACCGTGTACGGAAAGCTATCTGTGGGATGTCACATTCTCTAACTCTTTGTTGATGATAGCTAGACCTGAGTTCTATCTTAGAGAAATAACTGGCACCCTGAAGTTGGTCAAACAAGTCATTAATTATGGGAAGAGGATACTTGTTCTTAACGGTAACCTTATTGAGTCGACAGTAATCAATGCACATTCTGAGAGAATCGTCTTTATTGCACACGAATAAGACTGGTACACCCCACGGGAAAACTCTGGGTCTAGTAAATACCTTATCTAAGAGATCCTTCAACTATTTTTTCAGTTCCTAAAGTTTTGCTGGTGCCATTCTATATGGTGGAATAGAGATAGGCTGATTGTCTGAAAGAAAATTAATACCGAAGTCTATTTCCTTTTCGGGAGGAATTCCTGGAAGATCTTCAAGAAAGATATCTAAATATTCATTCACTACTGGGACTGATTTGAGACTGGGAGCCTCGGAACTAGAATCTCTAACATGAACTAGATGATAAACACACCCCTTAGATATTAATTTCCTCGCCCGAAGGTAGGAAATAAGTTGACCCTTGAAAGCAGATACACTACCCTTCCACTTGAGGACGGGTTCATTCAGGACGTGAAACTGAACTATTTTGTTTCTGCAGTCGACTGTGACATAGCACAAATAAGGCCAATCCATGTTGAGAATGACATTAAAATTAGTCATCTCTATTTCGACTAAGTCTACTAAAGTGACTTTTTGAAATATCATAATCGGGTAGTTCCTGTATACTCGCCGGACTATGATGGTTTTACCCACTGGGGTAGAGACTAAAAAGGGATCTGCTAGAATTTTGGGACTGATTCCGAAATCAATTGCTATATAAAGTGTAACAAAAGACAAGGAAGCTCTCTAATATATAGCTTAGCATAATCTTCAGTTGAATAGGATGTATGAACTGGTAGGAAATGGGCTGATTTGGTCAACCTATCTACAATAACCCTAATTGAATCAAGCTAACAACACAAACAGGGTAACCCTATTACAAAATCCATGTTCACCTCTTCCCACTTCTTTGTGGGAATACTAAAATCCTGCTAGGTGACACCAAGACTTTGGTGCTCCACCTTAACCTATTGACAAATAGTACACTTATCCAAAAACTCCACAATGTATTTCTTTATACCACTCCACTAATAGACTTCTCACAAATATTGGTACATCTTAGTAGCACCTGGGTGAGTAGAGTAACCCGCACTATGCGCTTCCACCATAATCCTCTTCCTCAAACCATTAATGCCTGACATACATAATCTATTATGGTATCTTAACACACCAACTTCTCCTTGGAAAAAAACCTCTACCTTCCACTCTGTGACTAACTCCTTCAACTTAACTAGACTGGTATCCTTATCTTGGTTCTCCTTTACCTTAGACACTAGAGAAAACTCTACATTACTCTGCACCCAAACATTTCCCTCAGTTCAATTAACCAAACGAACACCTAATCTATCCAACAGATGAAATTCTCAAACTATATCCTTTTTATCACTCTCTACAGAAGCAACATTACCCATCAAAAGTCTACTATGGGCGTCTGCCACCACATTGGCCTTGCCAGGATAATACAAAACACTCATGTCATTATCTTTCAACAATTCTAACTATCTTATCTAATGGAGATTTATCTCTCTCTACATAAATAGATACTGTAAAATTTTGTGGCCCATAAACACATCAACATGAACCCCATACAGATAGTGCCTCCAGATTTTCAAAGCAAATACCACAATAGCTAATTTGAGATCATGAGTAGGATAGTTCTTTTTGTGAGGCTTAAGATATCTAGAGGCATAGGCTATGACCTTACCTTTCTACACCAAAATACAACCCAAACCTACTATAGAAGCATCGAAATAGACAATGAATCATTCTATACCATCAGGTAAAACTAAGACTGGGGATGAAGTGAGTCAAGCCTTCAACTCCCAAAAACTCTTCTCACGAGAATCTAACCATTGAAACTTAACTTTCTTCTGAGTTAATTTGGTCATGGGGGACTCAATAAATGAAAAACCCTCAAAAAATTGTCTTTAATAGCTAGCTAAACCCAATAAACTCCTAATGTCTATTGGAGAAATAATTGTAGGCCAGTTTCTCACTACTTCAGTCTTCTAGGGATCAAGTCTAATGCCATCATAGGAAATAATATGATCGAGGAAAGCTACTAATCTTAGCCAAAATTCACACTTGTTGAATTTGGTGAACAACTGGTGATCTCTAAGAGTCTGTAACACAATTCTAAGATGGTTTGTATGGTTATCCTCACTTTGAGAATAGACAAGAATATTATTGATAAAGACTATGACAAATATGTCTAGGTACTTCTTGAACACTGGGTTCATCAAATCCATGAAGGATGCTGGAGCATTTGTTAGTCCAAAAGACATGACTAGGTATTCAAAGTGACTGTAACGGGTTCTGAAAGTTGTCTTCAGGATATTATATTCCCTTACTCTAAGAAGGTGATAGATGGATCTAAGATCTATCTTAGAGAAGTAACTCACACCTTGGAGTTGATAAAATAAGTCATCAATTCTGGAAAGAGGATATCTATTTTCAACTGTGACTTTATTCAGTTGATGATAGTCAATGCACATTCGCAGAGAACTATCTTTCTTTTGCATAAATAGAACGAGACCACCTCATGAAGAAAAACTAGGACTTATAAAACCTTTATCGAAGAGGTCTTTGAGTTCCTTTTTCAACTTTTTAAGCTTGCCAGGAGCCATCAGATATGGTGGAATAGAGATAGGCTGAGTATCAGGAAGAAGATCAATGTCGAATTCTACTTCTCTGTCGAGAGGTACCCTTAGAAAATCTTCTGAAAAGACTTTACAAAACTCATTGACTACATGTACTAACTAAACTATTGGAGTCTCAGACGTAGTGTCCTTGACCAGTACTAAATGATAGATGCACCCTTTTGAGATCAACTTTCTGTCCTTAAGATAGGATACAAAATAACTCTTGGGAGACACTGAATTACCTTCCCACTCAAGAACTGGCTCATCTGGAAACTGAAACTTCACCACTTAGGTGTAACAACTTATGGATGTATAATAGGAATGGAGCCAATCCTTTCTCAGAATAAGGTCAAAGTTGACCATATCTAATTCTATTAGATCTGCTAACATGATCCTGTAAAGGATAGTGATAGGATACTTTTTATAGATTTGTTTGACAACAACTGACTCACTCACTGGGGTAGAAACTGAGAAGGGATTAGAAAGATTTTTGGGATCTATTCCAAAATTTATTGCAACAAATAGAGTTATGTAAGAGAAATTTAACCCTTGGTCTAACAACACATAAACATGAAAATAAAAGACACGAATCATACCAATAATAAAATATGGTAAACTCTCCTCCTCCCGGTGGGATGGTAAAGCATAGAACCGATTCTGGCACTGACCACCACCGATACTGGATGATGCACCTTGAGAAAGGGCTGCGCGACCTAGAGGAGTTGGTGTACTATTATATTGAGTTTGGGTACGAACATCCCTATTTCCTTGCTTAGAATACAATCACTCTTTCATTCTGTGACCTAACTTACCATATTCAAAAATACCTTTCTTCCCTAACAAACACTCATCTAGATGATTCTTACCATATCTAACACATGCAGGATAACTGGGCCTTCCACCCATACTATTTTGAGACTTGGACATAGAAGTCTTACTCCACTGATCCTGCTTGGTTTTGGGTGTAGGATCACTGGCTAAAGATGGAGCCAAAAAGAATGGGCAACAATGAAACTTCAAATGATTTCCCCTACAAATCTTGATTGGCCATACATAAATTACCTAGTTCTAGCCTTCTTATTTTCTTTATCTTTTACTTTCAACTTTTTTTCCTAAATATGTTGGGCATGAGTCATCAATATATAAATATCTATATCCCTAATAAGCATGGCAGTCCTACACTTCTTTATTACTAAACTAGACACTCCGATAACAAACTTACTCATACTCGATCTAGTGTCAGCTATGAAATCAGAAGCATACTTAGACAATTGGTTGAACTTAAGGTAGTACTATTTTACTGTTATCGAGCCCTACCTTAGGTTCATGAATTCTTTTATATTTGATTCTCACAACTCATGTGGAAAGAACCTATCTAGAAATACATCTTGAAATAACTGCCAACTCATATGAGCTGCATTCTCTCCCCTACCTTTCTTCCACATAACAACCTAATCATAAGCAACATCCTTTAGCCTGTAGGATGCTCATTCTACACTTTTCTTTTCACTAACATGCACAACTTGGGTGATCTTTTTCAACTCATAAAGGTACAACTTGGGTCCTCACCTACCTTTGACCCAAAGAATTCAAGCGAATTTATCCCCATGAATTCATGAAGTATGGCTGTAGCTAGATCACCCTCTTGTTGATGGGGGACTGTAGCTTATGGGTTGATCAGAGCATTGGCAGTCACAGCTTAGGCCAATGCCTGAATGGTAGCCTAAAATTCAACATAAGACACATTCTCATTCAGAGGGTCAGTAAGATGGGATAACTGGTTATCATTTTTACGAGGATTATCTCTATGAGGAGGCATATTTTGTCACATAAAAGAATAAGTTAAAAGTAGATAGAGACACTACAATCATGATAGATCATGAAAGAAAAGGATGATTTCCTAAAATATCCCATAGTCTCTTGCTCATAAATGTGGCGCACTTAACACACATGGTCAAGACTCTAAATAACATAGTTTGTCTAACTCTCTAGGACTCTTTAAACCTTAAGATCTGATACCAAGTTTGAAACGCTCTACAAATGGGTCCTGAGATGTCACATGCTGCTCAAGACTACAAGTAGTCCTAAGCTAACCCTGAAAGACTTCTACTAAATTTGGATCTCATATTTAATGGATTTAAGCATAGAATTAGTACTAAAATACCGAGTCAATCTGAACTGAACTAAAATAAACTGAACATAATGTCTGAATAACTAACACTTGAAATTTGAGTTATAACAAGCAGTTTGACAAGCCTCTACTACTAAGAACTAGAGATCCGCTGGGATAGACCCCTAATTGACCTAAATTGTCTAATAATAACTAATAAGATACTAAAATAAATAAAAGTATGAATACTGGGTCCCCAAACTTTGAGGACTCACCAACTATCGGGATGTAGATAGAGGTGCTCAAAATTGCTCACGCCGCTAAAAATGGGAACTTGAACCTACATTATTAAAAAATGTAGCACATATACATATATGTAGATCAATAATTTTGGAATGTACCGAGCATGTGGGGGTGAATGCATAAGTAAGACAATATCTCAATGTTCATCAAAAGAATACATGCTAAGTGTAATGACTCACACTGGCTTAAATAATTGAAAGCTGAAAATCATACATCAAATATAATAAAGCATACTATGTAAGTCTTGTGAGCCATCATATTTAGTTGCTAAAGCTTTCCTGTAATGACTTTTCTGTAGGGAATTTCCTTAAAAGCTTTTCTATTAGGGACTTAGGGATGTTCTTCTAACCGACATAAACCATATGAGCTATCATGGAGTCCAACATCTAGTTCCCCTAAGGGGAAAACCTCACATTGGGGAGAGGTATCATACTCTTGTTAGGGAGTATAACCTGATCTAAGTGATCACGTTTGTAACTGTCATCTATATAAATGGGAACAAACTAAATTTATACCTACGTTTGCTCATAGTTTTGGGGAAGTAGGATGTACTAAACCCATACTTCTCGCTTGGTTCTAAATACTACTCCCTTTTATCTGTATGCTTGTTCTAAAGGAAATCTACTTTAAAACTAGCATAAGGGTTTGTAGTGTAAACCAATTATGAATTTATCTATTTAAACTATAAACAAACTAATCTTAAATAAACGTTGTGTGCAAAACTGTAAAGTGGTTTCCATATCGTAGCTGAAGATCAAAAGATTAAATCTTGATTCAAAACTGAATATGAACTAATCATAGGGTGCTAAAAAGCATAATCTCATTGAAATATCAATATTTAAACTAGAGGCTTAAAGCCAATACTTTAACTCATGTCAAATCATCACCATGTTCATGCTTGACAAATAAGATCTTGAAATTTCTTCAACAATTCTAGTTAAGACCATGTAATTTAATTCTCAATACATGTAAAACAAGCTAAACACATGGGCATGTAAAAATAGAGATGGAATTCATCATTTAAGTCACTTGAAATATCATAATCTTCAAATAATAATCATTAGGTATGAACCATAAATTAAAATTCATATCAATTTATGTAAAATCATGTAAATTTGTAATTAAAACTAGTTTTAGGCACAAGGATGGATAGATTATCCTTGTTCAAAATCCCATATACCTTAATTGATGAACTAGATGAAGAAACTTTACTTTGTATTCCTATTTTTCCTCTTAAAGATTGTTTCTTGGAGTTCTTGAATTGGGAATCATAAATTTTGGGTTTACTTTGAAAAAGAATGGTGGAATTTGAATTTCTTGAGGTTTTAAATTTGAAGTTCGAGGGTTTCTTGAGAGAAATTTAATGAATAATGGGCATAATATGCTTAGAATAGTTTTAAATTGTGAATTTTCCACGAATTGAGGGCTTGGAAAAAGACTAAATTGCCTTACAAAAATTAAGTTTGGAACTGGAAAATCTCTACTTTATGCCTTGAAACGATGCTGTGTTTATCACGTTGCGCCACTAGAAAAGGACAATCCATTTTTTTACTCCTCCACGATGCGCTATCGCATTGTATCACTTGAAATAGACGAGTGTAAATTTGCACTCCATCGTGATATAGTACTTGATCCACCATGATTTCTAGCGTAACATTAGGTAATCATGGTGAGCTACTAGAAAGGAGACGATTTTGATTCTAGGTATCACCGCTATGTGGCAGAATCGCGGTAAGTTATTGCCTTTTATAAAAGGTGCCATAACTTTTCACCCGGGTATCAGATTAAGGTAAAATTGGTGTCATTGGAAAGCTAATTCAATTATCTATCTGTTGGTGTGTCATGAGGTCTAAAACTCTTTGTAAAACAAAATATATGCTCATTTAAATCTGACTATAACAATATTCTTCTCAAGAATTCAAATGGTAAAGGATACTTTGATTCTTCTAATAGCTAGAAGTTTTGAATGTGTGCTTGTGGTTTTGACTAATTTTTGACATGGCATTAGGTTTTCATATTTCTTGAGTTACATGTCTGTGCTTATCCCACTTACCGTACTTGGATGAAACATCATTTCATGATGTAGGGTTTGAAGATATTTTTGTTACCCCTTTGTAGCGTTATATGGTTGAGCATGTACATTGAATTGCTATAAAGTGGTGAGCCTCTTTCCTTCAAAATTCTTTATTATTTTATTATTCTTTCCTTATTAACTCTGTATTTATGGATTCTTTTTGGTCATAATGGGGGGCGTGTCCTGACTTAGATGTTATTCTAGTTTAGTGGCTCTACAGACAGATATGGGTTGGTTGTTTATTGATTGACTCTTAGTTTTTATAGAGTTATCTATCCATCATTTGTTACTATTTAATTACCTTCCACATGGTTATTATTATTATTATTATTATTATTATTATTTTGTTGAGATTAGGTAAGGGGGTGGTCTCTAGTCTATGGTGGGATTGAGATACCCATCACGGCTTCCATGCCCTTGTTCAGGTCATGAAAAGCTTCATATCAGAGAACAATTTAGAGTTATTGGGTGTCCACAAAGCCATGTCGAGTAGTTTTTTTATAGGTGTGTAGCGTTCCACACTTATAAGGAGGAAGCTATAAGGAATTTAGGAATGTTTTCCTTTCTTGTGTTCTATTTTAGTCTTTAGAGTCTAGAGTTATGAAATTTCTCTAACTCTTGGCTCTTCAGACTTTAGATCATGCCTCAGTTGGTAAACTCTCAGTCTCATCAGTTGGATTGTGTTGGTTTCGTTGATCCTTTATCCGAGGTCACTCTGGTTGGCCAATTCATGAGGTTGAATCCCCCAACCTTTACAAGCTCTAAGTTTGAAGAGGATCTTCAGGGGTTTATGGATGATATGGAGAATATTTTTTTAGAGTGGTGCCTGTTACTAACTCTGCAGGTATAGAGTTTGTTGCATATCAACTGAAAGATATTGCTTATTAGTGGTATGAGGAATATGAGAAGTTAAGGGGTGATGATGTGAAGCCAAAATTATTGAATAAGTTTTCAAGTGCCTTTTTTGGTCATTTCTTTTTTGAGGAGCTGAGAGAAGCTAAGGCCGACGAGTTTGTTAATCTGACGTAGGGTAAGATGAGTGCCAAGGAGTATGCCTTAAAATTTTAGCAGCTATTTTATTATGCTCTAATATTGACTACTATGAGAGCTAAGATGAGAAAGTTTGCTTCTTGGTTGTCCCGTGACTTGGTATTAGAGTGTAAGGTTGTAATGTTGAACAATGATATGGACATCTCTAAACTCATAGTTTATATGCAGCTGGTAGAGGATGAAAAGAAGAAACATGCAAAGATGGGATAAAGGAAGAACAAGAAGTTCAGGTATTTAGAGTAGCATGAGGGTCAATAGAATAGTGGGATAGATGGTAGACAGTTAACTAAGAAGAATAATTAGGGAAATTCTTATTCGTCTGTCAGTTCTCCCTATCTTAAGCCTTTGGGTGATCATCGTTTTTAGGCTAGCAGTAGTCCTAAGGCACAGGGTGCCCAGTCTCAGGCTAGTAGAGCTTAGTCAGCCCCACCTTATCCTCTTTATCATTTTTGTGGACATATTCATTATGGTTATTATAAGGAGAAGAGGAATTAGTGTTATAATTATAGTCAGCTTGGTCATATGTAATGAGATTTTCCTTCAGTCAAGGTTGCCACTGGAGCTAATAAAGTTTTGGTTGCCACATCTTCAGCTTCTGTGCCACAGGGAGCTACTTCTTTTATTGAGACTGGCCAAAATCATCTCTATTTACTTGGTACTTGTCCGGAGTCTAAGGATTCTCCTGATGTTGTTACTGGTACATTACAGTTCTTCTCTTATGATGTGTATTATTTACTTAATTCGAGTTTTACCTTTTCTTAGATGACTCTTTTTGTGGCTGTACATTTTGGTTTTGGTCCTAAAAGTATTTCTAATCCCTTTTCTGTTTCTACTCCAATGGGTGATTCTATAGTTGCTAGAAAAATCGATAGGGATTGTGTGGTGTCTATCTTTCATAGAGAGATATTGGTGGACTTGATAAAATTGGTTATCATAGATTTTGATGTTATCTTACGGATGGATTGGCTTTATTCATGCTATGCCTCTTTGGATTATAGGACCTGAAAGGTTAGTTTTCACATTCTTAGTGAATCAGTTTTGGATTGGGTGGGTTGTTCCATAGTACCCAAAGAGAGGTTCGTTTCTTATGATAGAGCTCAGAATTTGATTTCAAAATAGGTGTCTATATCATCTAGTTTGGGTTAAGGATTCTAAATCTGAAAGTACTTCTTTGTATCTGTTCCTGTGGTTAATGAAATTTCTAAAGTGTTTCTCGATGAACTTCCTGGAATTCCTCTTGATAGGGAAATAGATTTTGGGATTGATCTTCTACCAAATTCTCGTACTTTTATCATTCCTTCTTATGGAATAGCTCTGACTGAATTAAAGGAGCTAAAGAGCAATTGAAGATCTTCTTAATAAAGGGTTCATTCATCCTAGTGTTTCTCTATAGGGTGCTCCTGTATTTTTCATACTTAAGAAGGATGGGTCTCTTCGAATGTGCATGGACTAGTGGTAGCTGAATAAGGTGATAGTGAAGAATAAGTACCCTCTTCCTAGGATTGATGACCTTTTTGACCAGCTTCAAGGTGATAGATGTTTTTCTAAGACTGATCTTTATTTGAGTTATCATCATTTGAAAATTAGGGAGGTTGATATTCCCAAGACTACTTTCCAAACTGGTTATGGTCACTATTAGTTTTTGGTTATGCCATTTATGTTGACTAATGCCTCGACTGCATTCATTGATCTTATGAATTGGTTGTTTAGGTAGTTTATGCATTTGTTTATGATAGTCTTCATTTATGATATCTTGGTGTACTCAGTATCATGACAATTACCTCTGAATTATGTTGTAGACCCTTAAGGACTAAAAGTTTTTCAAAGTGTGAATTTTGGTTGAGTAATGTGACTTTTCTTGGGCATATTATTTCTAGTGAATGGATCAAGATGGATCAATAGAAGGTCAAGGCAGTTAAGAAATGATATAGACCCATGACTCAAACCAACATTAGGAGCTTTTGGGGCTTGGTTGGGTATTATAGGAGGTTTATGGAGAGTTTCTCATCTATTATTGCTCTATTAATAAGGTTGAATAAAAAAAAGGTAAGTTTTTGTGTTTCAATGCTTGTGAGGATAGTTTTGTGAAGTTGAAGGATAAGTTGACTTTTGCCCTAGTTTTGACCCATCCTGAGGATACTGATGGTTTTGTTGTGTTTTATGATGCATCTCATATGGGATTAAGTTGTGTTTTGATGCATCATAGTAAGCTTGTGGTTACTCTTCTAGGTAGCTTAAGGTTCATAAGAGAAACTAGCTAACACTTGATTTGGAGTTGGCGGCTGTGGTTTTAGCTTTAAAGATTTGGTGCCATTATCCATATGGGGTACATGTGGATATCTATTCAAATCATAAGAGCTTCCAGTATGTGTTTACTTAGAAGGAGTTGAATCTCACGTAGAGTAGGTAGCTTGAATTTCTTGAGAATTATGCATGAGCCTTTACTACCATCGGGGTAAAGCTAATGTTATTGCTGCTGTTCTTAGCTGCTTATCTATAGGGAGATTATCACATATGGATGAAGAGAAGAGAGGATTGGTGAAGGACATTCACAGGTAGGCTAATTTAGGAGTCCATATCTTTGACTCTGAGGATAGGGGAGTGATTGATAAGGAAGTGGTGAAATGATCTCTTAGTGATGAAGTAAAGGAGAAGTAGGTTTTGGACCCATACTTATGAAGATTAAAAGACGGTGTGGGTCAACAAAAGGTTATGGCTTTTGGGATTGGAAGAGATGGTATTCTGAGGTACTAAGGAAGGTTGTGTTCCTGATGTTGATAGGCTGCAAAAATAGACTTTGACTGAGGCTCATAGGTCCAGGTATACAGTTCATACGGGTTTAATTAAGATGTATTAGGACTTGAAGGAAATCTATTGGTGGAATCATATGAATTGAGATATATCAAATTTTGTGGATAAGTGTAAGGTTTGTCAGCAAGTGAAGGTTAAGCATTTGAGGCCTGGTGGCCTTCCCCAAGAGATAGAATTGCCTATGTGGAAGTGAGAGATGATCAATATAAATTTCATTACTAGTCTTCTGCGGTCTCAAAATTAGCATGATTCAATTTGGGTCATTGTGGATAGGATGACTAAATTTGCTCACTTCTTGCTTGTGAGGACTAACTACTCAGGAGAGGATTATGCAAAGTTGTTCATTTGGGATATTGTGAAGTTGTATGGTGTGATATTTTCCATTATTTTAGATCAAGGTACGTAGTTTTCATCTCCCTTTTGATGTTCACTTTAGAAAGGATTGGATACAAAGGTGAACCTTAGCACTGCTTTCCACCCTTAAACGGATGGATAAAATAAACGTTCTATTCATACTTTGGAGGATACGATAAGGGCCTTTGTGATTGATTTTAAAGGAAGTTGAGTTGATCATTTGCCTCTTATTGGGTTTGCTACAACAATAGTTACCATTCGAGCATTCGGATGACTCCTTTTGAGGCTCTTTATGATAGGAGGTGTAGGTTTCCTATTGGGTTGTTTGAGGTTGTGAGACGAGACCGTTTGGTCCTAACTTGGTTCACCAAGCCATGGAGAAGGTAAAAGTTATTAGATAAAGATTTAAGATTGCCCAAAGTCACAAAAAGTCTTATGTGGATATGAGTCGAATATAATTAGAGTTTGAATTAAATTATTGGTTATTCTTAAAGATGTCTCCTATGAAAGGAGTCATGAGGTTTGGGACGAAGGGGAAACTTAATCTGCATTATGTTGGACCATATCAGATTTTGAGGAAAATTGGAAATGTTGAGCATGAATAGATCCCACTTGACAGCCTTGATGGTTAGATTCCTTAGCTAAGAAAAAAGAGGTCTCTTTATTAAAGGATCTGTGGAGAAATCAGTTAGTTGTGGGAGCTACCTGGGAAGCAGAGGCCGATATGATGACCAATTAGCCTCACCTTTTCTCTTCGAACTAAGTCACAAATTAAGGTAATAGTTCCCTTAATTAATTAATTCTTTCTTTTCTATCTTAGGCCCCCAACTATTTTCATGTCATAGCATGTATTCATCAGTATGGTTTAGTCCACGTAACAGTTATAGATTCAGTTATAAACTCGTTGTCTAAGTCATAGGATTTCAGTGTAAAACTTGCAGCTTTCCTTTAGTACTTCAGCTTAGTTAGTTTCACTTGGGGACGAATGATCCCAAGGGGGAGATATTGTAATACCCTGAGTTTTTAAGCTCTAGAACCACCAAGATATAGACAATTGAGTTATATTTCCAATGCCATCAATCTCGCCTTAATTTGACATTGGGGTAAAAGGTTATGGACAATTTATTGACATACTATCAAAAGTTGCTAGTAACAATGACTCATTTTAAGGACACAATGAGTCATGGTAAATTCTTGTTGTTTCGGTAATGAGGAACCAAAAGTTTCATTCTAGGGAAAATGATTCTTGGCGAAAACACGTGGTCATGGTAAAGGCGTAGTTAGGAACTCGATCCTCTGATCACGACTTTGGGCCACGACTCATGGTCAGACCTTATGAGTCTGTCATGAACCAAACCCAGGCATGGCCGGATGGGTATCTCAACCCTACCATGGGCCATAGACCACCCCTTTATCCAAACTCTCAGAGCACAATAAAGATAAATAGTGGAAGCGAGCGAAACAGTAAAAATAAGGATAGATAAAGCCAATTAAAGTTTTAAGAGTCAAAAGAAAAAACTAACCTAACACTTGTCCATAAAATCCTCAAAAACAAGAGATACCAACTTATTCGGGACATGCCTGATAACGCTTAAACTACACTCTTGAATAGGTGTAAGCGATCTTTATCAATATAAAACCCATCTAGGTTGGGGTCGAATCCCACAGGGAATATGATGTGAACTCAAGTCATTTGCGATTTAATTCACTGATAGTTTAACGTTTCCTGAAATGGCAGTTTAATTTTCACAAATGATTGTTTGTCACTTTAATTTCGATGTTTGTAACCAAGATTTTATGAAATAACTAGAATTACGTTCACTAGGGCTTATGGTACATAACAGATGCTAAAGGTGACTCAAGATTCTCACGGTGGTTAGGATAAAAAGTTATCTTTATTGAGGATATGCTCAAATGTCTCTTGACCTATTTAAGCATCTAATTTCCCAATCCTCTCGGACTTAGAAAATCGTTATTCACTGCCCAGATTTTACCTTAGGTTAATCAACCTTGTTACAACGCTAATTATTAAATGAAGTATTTTCAAGTCCCTGTTGATAATTCACTTCCTATTGTATATGATTTCTTTCTCAAGCAAATCAAAGTAGGTGTGTCTACTATTTGCAAGCAACTGACGTTAATTAAAATCTCAGAATTATCAAGAAATCCTAACACCTATTAAATCTTGAGTGTTTAGCAATCATCATGACCTAACCCTAGATCCCATAATTCAGGTTAATGGAGTTTAGCCACTCATGATTCAAAGAATGAAACACGTAATTGAATTCATAATTGAGAAGGTTAACTTACAGGGATGAATGAGAATTAGTGAATCGTAGATTAGATCACAAAGGAAAATCCCCAAAATAGTTGTATTCTTTGAATCCAAAAAATAAAGAAAGAAAGATCAAAAAATATTCTCTAAGACTCAAAGTATCGAACTCTCTTTTCTGAATAATGATACTGATGAATGAATAAATAATCCTCCAAAAACCCTAAAACAAAGATTTAAATAGTTCAACCTAAATAACAACATAAAATTAAAGTTGTAGCTTTTTCTCAAAATAGACGACGACATTCGTGACAGCTTATCATGAGTCTGACGGCTTATCACGGATGTCGTTAGCTCCACTGCACTTTTGGCTTCTGTTGTCTAATACTGACGACAACGTTGATGCCTTATCACCAACCTGACAGCTTATCACTGATGTCGTCAGCTCCTCTATAATTTTGGCTCTTGTTGCCTAAGGCTGACGATGCGTTGACGCCTTATCACCAACCTGACGGCTAACACGAACGTCATCACAAAAATATCTTTAACACCTATTCTCTGTTTAAGGCTGACAGCATCCTTGACAGCTTATCACCAGGCTGACGACTTATCATGAACGTCGTCAACCATACTTGTCCTTTATTTTGCTTCACTTTTCAGGCTTTTTACTTTCATTATTTTTTGTTCTCCCACATCTTAACATGTACTGCAAAAATCAAAGTAAACTAATCAAAACTAACTAAAGTTGCTTCAAACCTTACAATTATTTAGAGTTAAAAGCCTCAAATATGTTAGCGTAGGCTCACACATCAACATCCTCAACTTAAATAGTTGCTTTTCCTCAAGCAACCATAACATAACTAAGAGAATACAAAGTACAATTTGGCAGCTAACTACTCATACTAGTTCAGAATACATTCGCCACCTCCAAGGTCAGTTAATTTTAAAGCTCACTGTTGATGTTTTGAAAAACAACCATACAGCTCACAAGAATCAACATACGACAAAAATTTAGCCATAACAACCATGCCATACCAAGACCACACTCATCTGAACAAGTCACTGACTAGCAACATATATCGTGTACCCTCACAACAAAGAAATCCCTTTTTCACTCATATCATAATTCAAATACGTAAACAGAGGGAAAAAACAAGATTCACTCTTAGAATAAAGTTCCAAACACTGCATATCAAATACCATAGGCTTGCCTTTTAGTAAATACCCAAGTTTTCAGAAAGGTTAGTTAGGATCACTATAGGGCTTTTCTTAAGCTTGTAACGTAGGCCAGGGGCTGGTATGATATTCATGGATATTTTAGAGTGACTATGCCTCCTTGACACTACACTAAACTTTCGGGGTTTCAACTCTCAACCTTCTTTTCTTCCTCTCTTTTATTGATCACACATGCTCAAGATGGATGCGGTCTTTTCAATTATCACATTATCTTTTTATCATCTTTTACACAACTTTCTTATTTCTTATTCCTTTTTCACCGCACCTAACTTTTTTTATTATTATTCCTCTTCATTCTCATTTTGTATCCCGAACCCCTATGATAGCCACCCTCAACTTAGGTTTTTAGCCTAAGTCAAGGTGCATAGTGTTCAAGGAGGACCAGAGCCAAAACAGGATCATTGTGATATAAATGGGAAGGTGAGAGGTGTCGTAGAAAGAAATAGGCTAATTAGGCTTTAACAGGGATCAAGGGATATTAATCACATTGGGAAGGTCATTTAGGCTAAAAGTGGACTAATCATCAAAAATGGCCTATGATTCTTTCCTAACTCCTATCCTATGACCATGGCAAGACTAACCAGGCAAGTTATAGATTCAACACACAACGGGAACTGAGTAAGACCTTACACACATATGGCACACAAGTATCTTGCATATCACTACTTATACGGTTCATGTACTTGCTTAACAAAGGTTATTCAATTGCCAGACTAATGCCACAAAAAGATGCATAGTGGTTACAAATTGATGTAATTCACACAGTAGACAATATATCAGACCACTGGAGAGGTACTCAAAAATTACAAAACAAGATAACTGCCTCAAGTACTTGTATTACTCCTAATTATCTACAAAATATGCTACAACAGAACCCTACCCTACACCTTCAACATAAAATCAAAAATAAACTACTCTAAGGGTTAGGGTATTACCTGAAGGCAATCAAGCACATGGATCCTGGGTCTCCGACCCTACTGCTGCATCATCTGCTGTCTTCTCTCCATCGAGAGCATCTATCTTTGCAATAGCTGGAGCTCTGCTAGATGAGGCACCTGCAGCCCTAGCTCGGATGGCTACCTCCCATTTCTTGTTATCAACTAAGACTTAATTTCTGCCCTTTTTAGCTCCTCTACTCCTTTTTTTTCTTTCCCTCTTCTCTATTTTTCTCTCTTCATCACTATCGGGCCTCTCTCTCTTTCCCTTACCTTTTTTCTTATTTTTCTTTTTTTTCTTTGGTGAGTCTCCAGTGAGGTCAAGCATTGGAATTTATTCCTCATATTCATGCATGGACTGACCTATTGGCCTCATAAATTGGTGCTGCTATCATACCCCTATATCTGTCTTTACCTTGTCCAATGCCGCTCTGAATCTAGCAAGATCAGCCCCTGACATTTCTTTTGCCCATGCATCAAATCGGTTCTCCAAATCTGCAAACCGCTCAGGAAAAGTCACAAAAGGCTCAAGGGAATCCTTGATTCTCTTGTGCACTATAGCAACAAACTATCTAGAAAAAGCATGTAGTTGTGCCTTACACTACTTGGCTTATTTACCCACTTTTTGGATATCGACCAAATAAAATGCAAAACCTACTGCTGTTGTAGGGACTGAAGGGCTAGCTTTAGTCTCAGGCATTGATCCTGCTTGTGCTGAGGAAGTTAGTTGCACAGGCTCAGATTCTTACACTTCCACATAAGGCATTGCACCGGCATCTATAACTGGAGGGTCTGATGCTACATCTGCACCTCTATCAAGTCTCAATCCTAGCTGATTTTCATCATACCGTATGGGGTTGTGATTCTTTCAGGCAGAAATATCATCATCAACCCCTGCAATCTTTGGCATATTAGCAGCTCGGCATAACTCTGTGATAATACAAGGGAATGGGTAAGTAGTTTCTATTGTCGACATTTTAATCTTCATCTCATCAGCAATGATTTCCCCAAAATTTAGGGGAAGGTTCTGCACCATGCTCACCACTCAAATAGCTCGGTCATCACCCAGAATATTGTCTCCATCAGTGGGCATCAGCTAGACACGCACTATACCCCACCAAAACTTTGCCTATTAAGTCAAAGAGGACTTATAGATTCTTTCATTTGGGTTTGTTACCCATGCTAGTTCTCTTTCAGCTATGATGTTGGCCAACCATAGAAGTTGTTTCTTTCGGTTTCTAATCCGAGCTTAGGCTGATGGTGTGATAGCCTGAGGAGTAAATTTAGGACCATGCAAGAACCTGTTGATTGTTTTGATTGAGAAATCAACCCTTACGCCCCTCATCTGCACTCTATCCAACAGGGGCCAGTCTGCTACTCTTTCACCTGGCCTGCACATGGGCCAGTCTGCTACTCTTTCACCTGGCCTGCACATGTTTTCCAACTGAGCCTGGTAGTTCGCGTAGAACTTCCAAACCAGTACAGGGCAAAATAAACCTCCTCTTTTTGTGGTCCATCCCAAGCCATACTCTTGGAACTTCTGTTCCACTTCAGGGTACCTGCTCAAACCCCTGGTGATAATTATCTTTTCTTCCTGAATTGGCCTCTTAGCTCTTCACTATCAGTTTTGCAGAGCCCAGCGATAAAGATGCTCTCTGCCCTGGGAATTTTCCACCTAGCATTATCTTGAACTTTGGGGTTCTTACATTTGATAAGTGTTCCCCGAGCTGGAGACTCTTCATCATCTTTTTGTTCAGTGGATGGGGATCCAGATATTGTTCCCTTACACTCAGACTTCTTAGGCCCTTCCTACTCATCTTCTTCAGATTTGGCATGGTCAGACTCATGCTGTTCAAAACTTTCTTTCTCAGAGGCAGTATGTTCAAAATTTGTACTTTCTAGTGGTGTTGTAGTCTCAGTATCATCACTATCCTCCATTTCAATGGGTGTAGATGGCAAGGGTTTCTTCAGACTTTGCTTCTCCTATTGCTTCCTGAGCAGGGGTTCCTCCTCCTCGTAATCAGATTTCTCATCGATGAGCTTACGATGTACACTATCTTTGGTTTCTTAATTTAGTGCTTTTGAGACTCTTTCTTTTTGGTGCCATATTAAGGTTTCTATGTCAGTAGAAAAACCATTGGTTAGTCCACAAGACCACAAATACATTAATCATTTCAGATTATTCATGCTTCAGGTTCCAGGTGTGACTATAATTCTTGATAAGCTGTGACGACTATAATAGCTTATCACAATGGTCGTCAACCTTATCCATCACCTTCAAAATTTTAAAAACTTTTGACGACATTCCTGATAAGCCGTCACAATTATGATAGCCTATCACGAATGTCATCACCTCTAAACAAAAACTATTTCATTCTTGTCAGTCTTTAACGACATTCCTGATAAGCCGTCACAATTATGATAGCCTATAATGAATGTCGTCAGCTCTTATCAGAACCCACTTTTGATTTTAACTCAATTCTTGGTCCCCATTATTTCTCAAAATCCACTTAAATTCTGAGTGTGAGCTGTCTTTTATAAACCTTGGGCCTGCACAATAGACCCTAGGTACGATTTTATCTCCTTTCCAAGTTGAACTTGGTTCAAGTATCTTAGGGACTTGTGTTGTCATCTATCAATCACTTACCACAAGAAAATAAGAGTTAAAGTTAGAGTATACCTAATGAGGGCCTTTAATCTGATTACACGCATAAGAGAAAGTGGGAAGTAGAAAGAATCTCTTGATTGTGAATTGCAAACCCACGCACAAGGGAACTGGTTTTCTTGAAGTGTTTTGTAAAGAGTGGGATATAAAATAACTAAGGAAAGAAATAAACTAAAGGAAAAGAATTAAAACTAGCAGAAATTTAAAAAGGTTCCTGTGCTGGGCTAGGCTGAGTCGGATATGATTTAAACTGGGCCCTGAATTTTAGATTTTAAGCCTTTGGGCTGACGACGACTTGTGATGTCTTATCACAAATGTGAAAGCCTATCACAAACATCGTCACCCCTAAGCACAAGTTGCCTTAAGTTTGGCCTATCTAACTACATTTCTAATAGCTTATCACAGTTGTGACGGCTTATTAGAGATATCGTCATGGCCTTTCAGCTGACCTCTTCATTTTTTACCTTCTCTATACTAAATCCTAATTATAAAAGTAGAAACACTTTCTTAAACATAAAAACTTTAAGTTACCTCCCAATAGTACTTGATTTACTGTCGCGGCATGACTTGGTTGTCTTGACTACTCAGACTTCACCAAGACAACCTATTGATACCCCTTTACCATCATTATAGAAGACGTCAACGATTGAGAAAACACTCATCTCATGTTGCTGAGTCATGGATGAATGTATTTTGAAGTGTGATTCTTGGTCATTGAACCTAAACTTTAGCTTGTTCAACTCAATGTCTACTAGAACTCTCCCAGTTGCAAGTAGTGGCCTACCCAAGATGATGGGAACTTCAAAATCCACTTCGTTATCTAGGACCAAAAAATCAGCAGGCAAAAGAAAATCGGCTACCTTTACCAAAACATCATGCAGTATGCCCACAGGCTGCTTCACAAATCTATCTGCCATTACCAACCGCATATTTTTTAGGATTGGATCCCCCAAACCAAATTTCTTTTACACAGCCAGTGGCATTAAATTTATACTAGCGCCCAGATTGAATAGTGCTTTAGTGAACTTCAAGGGGCCAATAGTACATGGGATGGTAAACGCTCTCGGATCTGCCTTTTTTTACACTAAAGATATTTTACAGATAGTGCCACAATGGAGAAGATTGTCCTCTGGCTCATGGCTAACCTTCCGATTCTTGGTTACAAGGTCTTTCATGAACTTTGCATATCCTGGAATTTGCTCAAGTGCCTTAACCAAAGGCACATTAATTATCAATTACTTGAGCATTGCCATGAATTTGCTGAATTTGGTATCATCGGCCTTTTTCTTCAATCGTTGAGGAAAGGAAGGTGGTGGTCTTAGGATAGATTTCAAAACCACTTCCTCTTTCTTCTCTTTTCCTTTCTCTGAAGCATTAACAGAACTATCCAGCTTCTCAGACTCCACTGGTTTGATTTTTTTGTATTTATCAACAACCACCTTACCATTTATAGATTTGCCCACAGAAGGGCCAGGTAAGATCTTACCACTCCAAGTGGTAATCGCCATACACGAGCCCTCATTCTGCAGATTCTGAACCGTATCACTAGGTAAAGTACCATTTTTTCTTTGGTTTAGTGTTTCAAAAAGTTGGCTCATCTACTGCTCCAACTGCTTGATAGAAGTGGAGTATGAACTAACCAACTGACTCAGGGTAGAGAATTCACTCTTCATAGTGGTTACTCCTGAGCTGGTAGCCTCAACTCCTTCAATAATTTTTCCATCATGTCCTCCATGGAAATCTTGCCAGATCTAGTTTGTGCAATATCCTGACTTCCAGGAGGAACATACAAACCACTCCTATCATTATTTCTTCTCCAGTTTCCTTGCTCCCTATTTTTATTATCAAGTTTGTCATAAAAGTTTCAACCTTGATTATCTTGGCTATTGCGTCGAAAACCCCCCTGATTATTAACATAATTTGCCTCCTCATCTGTATCAATAGCAACAGTGCACTGAGATTCCACAACCTTAACCTTTTCAGTCTTTCTTGACAGCAATTTCTTGGTCAGCAAGTCCATCTGAGTCTTTAAGTAAGCCATGTCTTGGTCTCACTCCTCATCTCTTCTGCGCTGCTCCGCAGTCATACCACAAGAAATAGTTGGGCTAGCTACCACAGAATCCCTAGTATGCCAAGGATGACTCTGTTTGGTCATTCTATTCAGCATGTCTGAAGCATCTTGAAAAGAAAGGTCAAAGATCAAACCACCTACAATATTATCTACAATTGTCTTTGTCACAGATTTAAAAGCTCTGTACAAAGTCTCCATTAAGTGCAAGTCCATCAAGTTGTGGTTTGGACATTGTTCCATCTTCTTCTTGAATCTCTCCTAAGTTTCATGCAATGCTTCAGTTTGGAGATGCCTAAAGTTACTGATTTCGTCCCTCAACTGTACCCTCCGGAATGGTGGAAAGAATAGTTCTAGGAATGCCTCTTTCAACTGTCTCCAATTAGTTATAGAATCGGGCTCTAACTCATTTAACCATATTGTTGCCTCCCTAAATAGAGAAAATGGAAACAATCTAAACCGGATCGCGTTCTGGCTCACTCCTGGATTATCAAAAGATTTGCAAATTATGATAAAGTTCACCAAGTGCATGTTTGGATCATCACCAGGTAAGCCTCCAAACGATACCTTCAGATTCAGGAGTTGAATTATAGTACTTGTTATGCTGAATTTTGCACCAGGTGCCAACGGTGGAGGAATGATAGCACCCGTTGCACCTGCTCCATCCATTCCTTCGCCATTATCATCAACCTCGTAATGGACAGGCTGTTGACCATACCTTCCTTTGACTGGATGGTTTCTGTCAAAATTTATAGCACTGGTGCAGTAATTTGGTCATCTTGCCTTGGGTTTTGAGGATCCAGAAATTCCTCATCACCCAAGTCTTCATTATTATGGTTTGGGTGACGTACTTGTTGACCCTGGTTCTGTACGTTCACCTGAGCCCTGGCCAAGGATGCCATTCTATCAGCCTCTTATTGTTCTGTCATTCTCCTGATCAGCTGAGGTTTCAGATTAATTGGTAACAATGGTTCCCTTGAACTTCTTGTTTTTGGCATAAACAACAAGGAACATGCAATAAAAACAACAACAAATAAACGTAAATCTAGGAAACCTAACTAACAGTCAATTAGCGCACACAACTTTTAGTTTTCAATCGTATTTCCCTGCAAAGGCGCCATTTTTGATAATCCTCAAACTATACTATTAAATGGGTGTAAGCGTTCGTTGTCAATAAAAAATCCAACTAGGTTGGGTTTGAATCCCTCGGGGAATATGGTGTAAACTCAAGTCGTTTGTGAGTTAATTCACTGATAGTTTAACGTTTCCTGAAATGGGGGTTTAAGTTTTACAAATGATTGTTTGTCACTTTAATTTCGATGTTTGTAACCAAGATTTTATGAAATAACCAGAATTATGTTCACTAGGGCTTACAGTACATAACAGATGCTAAAGGTGACTCAAGATTCTCACGGTGGTTAGGATAACAAACTATCTTTGTTGATGATATGCTCAAATGTCTCTCAACCTATTTAAGCGTCTAATTTCCTAATCCTCTCAGACTTAGATAATCGATATTCACTGCCTATATTTTACCTTAGGTTAATCAACCTTGTTACGATGCTGAATATTAAATTAATATTTCTGAGTCCCTGTTGATAATTCACTTCCTACTGTATATGATTTCTTTCTCAAGCAAATCAAAGTGGGTGTGTCTACTATTTGCAACCAACAGACATTAATTAAAATCTCAAAATTATCAATAAATCCTAGCACCTATTAAATCTTGAGTGTTTAGCATATCATCATGACCTAACCTTAGATCCCACAATTCAGGTTAACGGAGTTTAGCCACTCATGATGCAAAGAACGAAACACATAATTGAAATCATAATTGAGAAGATTAACTTACAGGGATGAATAATAATTAGTGAATCATAGATTAGATCACAAAGGAAAATCCCCAAAATAGTTGTATTGTTCGAATCCAAAAAATAGAGAAAGAAAGATCGGAAAATATTCTCCAAGACTCAAAGTTTCGAACTCTTTTTTGTAAACAATGATGCTAATGAATGAATGAATAATCCTCCAAAAACCCTAAAAAAAGTTGTAAATAGTTCAACCAAAATAAGGAAATAAAATTAAAGTTGCAGCTTTTTCTCAGAATAGACGACGACATCCCTGATAGCTTATCAGGAGTCTGAAGGCTTATCACGGATGTCGTCAGCTTCTCTCCACTTTTGGTTTCTGCTGTCTAATGTTGACAACAACGTTGATGCCTTATCACCAACCTGATATCTTATCACTGATGTCGTCAGCTCCTCTGTATTTTTGGCTTCTGCTGTCTAATGCTACGTTGATGTTGACGCCTTATCACCAACCTGATGGCTTATCACTGATGTCGTCAGCTCCTCTCTAATTTTGGCTCTTGCTGCCTAAGGTTGATGATGACGTTGGATCTTTATCACCAACCTGATGGCTTATCACGAACATCGTCACAATAATGTCTTCAACTCCCATTCTCTGTCTAAGGTTGACGGCATCCTTGACAGCTTATCACCAGGATGATGACTTATCATGAACGTCGTCAGCCAAACTTGTCCTTTATTTTGCTTCACTTTTCAGCCTTTTTGCTTTCATTATTTTTTGTTCTCCCACATCTCAACATTTACTGCAAAAATCACAGTAAACTAATCAAGAACAACTAAAGTGGCTTAAGACCTTACAATTATTTAGAGTTAAAAGCCTCAAATGTGTTAGCGTAGTCTCACACATCAATGCCCTTGACTATGACCGAAATCAATCCAAAATGAAATACCAAAACAATACTAAAAACAATGAAATAACCGGGCCTCCGATAGATGGAGGCTCACCACTTTACAATAAACCAATGGTTGTATTTAACCACCTAACGCTGCTCAGGATTAACGGAAAATCCCTCAAACCCTACATCATGAAATGATGCAGAGGTATTCAGTAGGGCGAACACTAGCATTTAACTTTGGGGATATGGATAAAATACTTCAATTTCTAAATTTCAATCATAAACCACATGCGCCACATTCATATATATATATATATATATATATATATATATATATATATATGTATAGGATGCCGGGATAGGGACAAGGGTCATGAACATGATGCTTTAAATCATTAACCTAAACATATAGCTCACTCCGTCCTAAAGGCACCCATGGGGTATATGGGTCCAACTCCCCCTGCTGAAAGGGATCCAGTACGTGTTAGCCGCATGAACCGAGGATAAATCGAGGAAAGGCTAAAGACACCAAGGATATAGTCCCCCCAAAATATAATATATGCACTAAGAATACGGTCACATAGACTCCCAACGCCGAAAAATGTGGTTTCCAGTGTTGATCCTACACCTTCACGATGAGCTACACAATTCCCTTTAAGCCAAATTAAAAGAGTTGAACATAAGTCAACCATTAACCTAGGGGTCATTTATTTAGGCATTTACCGATATGGTATCGTCATACCAAAACCAGTGCATATAACTAAACTGACTCCTAAGTTATATTTAAAACCCAAGCCATGACCACCAAGGCCATCCAAATCCCTTTTTATCCATTCATCCATTAATGCAATGCAATGTTTTCAAAAGACAGTTAAACCATGCAAATATCCATATTCAAAATCTAGCTTACGAAGTGGGTTGATGTTAATGCAATTATCAAGCCAAAATTTCAATCACTTGGGGAAACCCATGTCCCCTATTCCAACCAACAAAAAAATGCACCAATTCGGTCCAAAAACCATCAATTAAAGCATTATAAAACATTTAAAACATAGGGAAATCAATTCAAGTAAGTCCAATCACAATCCCTCGACCCAATTTAAAACCCACAATTTAAATTACATGAATATCCAATCAATTTATACCATAATGTAAAATTCAAGTTAGGAAAAAAAAAAGAAACATGCCTGAAATACCAAAGAATTTGAAGAGAAATCAAAGTTTGGAATTTGAATGGTGAATTCTTTGTGAAACCTTTGGACTTTCTTCGGTTTAGAGTTAAAGAAGAAAAGAATGGACTTTGATCTTTGAAAACTAAAGGAAAAGTGGCAATTTTATGTTTTAAAGTTGTACAAGATATAACAAGACCAAAATCCTCTCACCCCAAGTGAAAAAATAAAACTAGATAAATTTAACATAGCATGTTGCACGCCGCTATCGTAGAACTTAGCCTCTGCGTTATGCCCTAATTTTGGCGGTTAAGTGGAATGGAACGCCACTACCATAGAGGCTCACTGCCTTAGAGTCCCAAAATGGCCCTGAACTCCTATTAAAAGTTCTAAAACATTCCCAAAACACCCTTCCAACATCCCTTAATAGAATTCAAGTTAAAAATCAACATAATGTAGCGAGAGGATCAAAAATAAATTCTTCAAAATTTTGTGGGGAATTATATTATCCCCCTCTTTGGATCATTCATCCCTGAATGAGAAGTTAAGGCAATTTTAGAACGATAATAGAAAGAGTACATCAGAATCAAATGACATATTCAAAATATGACAAGAGGGAAAAGAAACTCATACCTCAAGAACTTTCATCAAATAGGGGGAACAAGAATGGGTCCTTGGCTTTCATATCTTCTTCAACCTCCCAAGTAACTTTCTCTACCTTTTGATTTCTCTAAAGAACCTTTGCCAAAGCTACATTTTTTGTCCTTAATCTACGACTATACAATATCTCCATCGGGACCTCCTCAAAAGACAACGGATTTGAAACACCAACATACTCAACAGGAACTATCAAAGAAAGGTCACCCACACACTTTTTTTAGCATAGACACATGGAAAATAGGATGAATAGAGACCAAAATTGCTAGTAAATCTAACTCATATCTAACATTCCCAATTCTCCTCAAAATCTTATACGGACCAATGTAACGGGGATTGAGCTTCCCTTTCTTCTCAAATATCATGACTTCTTTCATAGGAGAAAACTTCAAGAACACCAAATCACGTAATCTTAACTCCAACTCCCTTTACTTCACATCTATTTAAGACTTTTGGTGACTCTGAGCAACCTTAAATCTTTCTCTAACAACCTTCACTTTATCCATGGCATAGTGAACAAAGTCAGGGCCAAATAACCTAATATCGCCTACCTCAAACCACCAAATAGGAGACCTACACCTCCTACCATAATAAGCCTAAAAAAGGGCCATCTGTATACTAGAATGATAAAAGTTATTGTATGCAAACTCAATAAGAAGAAAATAGTCAACCAATTACCTTTAAAGTCAATCACGCAGGCCCTTAGCATATCCTAAAAATTATAAATATTACGTTTGGTCTGTCCATCTATTTAAGAATGGAAAGCGATGCTAAGGTTTACCTAAGAACCTAAACCTTTCTGAAATGCATGCCAGAAATGAGATGAAAATTGTGCACCTCAGTCTAAAATGATGGACACCATTGACCCATGCAACTTAGCTATCGCCTGAATGAAAAACTTAGCATAATCTTCTCTTAAGTAGTTTGTCCTTACAGGTAAAAGGTAAGAAAACTTAGTTATTCCATCCACAATGACCCAAATGGAATCATACTGATTGCAAGAGTGTGAAAGACCTATAATGAATTCCATATTAATCACTCCCACTTCCACATAGGCAACTCTAGCTCTGGGAACATGCCACCAGGCCTCGAATGTTCTACCTTAACTTGATGACAGACCATACACTTAGCCACAAAGTTTTCCATATTCCTCTTCATATTATTTCACCAGTAGATTTTCTTTAAGTCATGATACATTTTAGTCGAACTTAAATGAACTGTTTATCTGGAATCATAAGCTTCGGTCAAAATCCTTTCTCAAAGTACATCTACATCAAGAACACACAACCTTTCTTAATACCTAAAGATACCATCTCCCCCAATCTCAAAAGTCACAACCTTTTACTGACCCACATTATCCATAATCGGCATAAGTATAAGATCTAGAACCTCTTTCTCCTTTACCTCAACACAAGCGATGACTTCATAACTTCCTAAACAATCACTCTTCTATCTACGAAGTCCAAGAGATGAACTCCTAAGTTAGATAACCTATGAATATCCTTTACCAACCCTCTTTTCTCCTACTTAACAGAATATAGTCTCCCCATAGACAACTTACTAAGAGAATCTATGATGACTTAGCTTTACCTAGATGGAAGTGAAGGCTCATGTCATAATCCTTAAGTATTCAAGCCATCGACTCTATCTGAGTTCAACTCCTCCTGCACAGATATATACTGTAAGATCTTAACGTATGAATAAATATCCACATGCACCCCATATAAATAATGGCACTAAATTTTTAACCCAAAGACCATAACTACTAACTCTAGATCATAAATTGGGTAATTTCTCTCATGAACCTTAAGCTTCCTGGAAGGATCGACCATAACCTTATCATGCTGCATCAAAAAATAATACAGTCCCATATAGGATGTATCATAATACACAACAACCCATCAATACCCCAAGTCGGTTCAAAACAGGCGCAAAAGTCAAATTAACCTTAAACTTCTCAAAACTACCCTCATAAGCATCAAACTATACAAACTTAACTTTTATCTGTGTCAACCTTGTCAACCAAAAAACAATACATGAGAAACTCTCCACAAACCTCCTATAATAACTAGCCAAGCCCAAAAATCTCCTAATGTCGATTGGAATCATGGGTCTAGGCCACTCCCTAATTGCGTAAACTTTTTGTGGATCCACCTTGATCCCCCTAACTAGAAACAACATGCTCTACAAAGGTCACAACATGTAGGCCGAACCTGATCTTAGCCGTTACGGGTACCTCAAGCCCACGTGGCCCAAAGACCACCCCCTAGCATAACCTCCAAAGAATAATAAAGATAAATAGTGAAAGGTAACCAAAAATTAATTAGAAGGATAGATAAAATCAATGAATGTTTTAAGAGTCAAAATAAATAATTAATCTAATACTTGTTTACAAGATCCTCTAAAACTAGAAATACTAGATTATTTGGGATATGCCCGCGACTATGACCAAAATAAATCTAAAATGAAATACTGCGACAATACTAACAATAATGAAATGACTGGGACTTCCAAAATATGAAGGCTAACCACTTCATAGCTAACCAACGGATGTACCGAACAACCAAACGTTGTACAGGAGTAATAGAAAAGCCCTCAGACCCTACATCATAAAATGATGCGACGTTCAGGGATGGTCAGTTGGGAGGGCACCGACATGTAACTTAGGGGATAGGGATAAAATAATGTAATTACTAAAATTCAGTCTTAAACCATATGCACCACATTCATATATATATATAGGATGTTGGTTATGGACAAGGGTCAAGAATATGATATTTAAAATCATTAACCTAAACTCTATAGCTAGCTCCGTCCTAAATCACCCATGGGCTATATGGGTCCAGCTCACCTTGTTGGAAGGGCCTTAGTTCACATTAGTTGCACTAACCGAGGAAACACTGAGGAAAGGCTAAAGATACTAAATTTATAGCCCTCACAAAATATAATGTGTGCACTAAGTACATGGTAACATGAACCTCCAACACCGGCAAATATGATTTCCAATGTTGAT
The DNA here is from genome assembly GCF_002878395.1 of Capsicum annuum. Classification (NCBI taxonomy): domain Eukaryota; kingdom Viridiplantae; phylum Streptophyta; class Magnoliopsida; order Solanales; family Solanaceae; genus Capsicum; species Capsicum annuum. The sequence goes on along the minus strand of NC_061122.1, from coordinate 38,183,294 downwards.
CCCCCTAAAACCTACACTTTCACAGCAATCTACACAATTCCTTTTAAGCCCAAATTAAAATAGTTGTACATAGGTCAAACACTAAAGTAGGAGTCATTTATTTAGGAATTTACCAATATGGTATCGCCATACCAATATTCCTGAAATCTAATTCAATTATACCAAACCAGTCCATATAACCAAACTAACTCCCAGATTCCATTTAAAATCCAATACATGGCTACCAAGTCTATCTGAATCCATTTTTACCCATTTATCCATTAATGTAATATAATGTTTTCAAAAGACAACTTAAGCCATACAAATATCCATATTCAAAATCTAGTTTACAGAGTGGGTTGAGGCTAATGCAATTATCAAGCCAAAATTTTAAAAATTTGGGGAAATCCATGTCCCTCATTCCAACCAATAAAATAATGCACCAATTTACTCCAAAAACCATCAATTAAAACATGAATAAGACATTTTGAACATGGGAAAATTAATTCAAGTAATTCCAATCACAATCCCTCAATCAACTTTCAAACCCACAATTTAAACACATGAATATCTAATTAATTTATTCTATAATATAAAATTCAAGTCAGGAAAAGAGAAATATGCCTGAAATACCAAAGAATTTGAAGAGAAATCGGGGTTTGGAGCTTGAATGGTGAATTCCTTATGAAACCCTTAAACTTTCTTGGGTTTAGAGTTAAAGAAAAAAAGAATGGACTTTTCTTTGAAAACTGAAAGAAAAGGGTCAATTTTATGTTTAAAAGTCGTACAAAGACCAAAAGCCCCTCACCCCAATTGAAAAAAATAAAAACTGGATGAATTTAACATAGCACACTGCTGTCGTGGAGCTTAGCCTCCATGCCACGCCCTTATTGCGGAGGTTAAGTGGTATGGCACACCACTATCATAAAGGCTCACTGTCTTGGTGTACCAAAATGGACCTGAACCCCTTTCAAAAATTTTAAAACTTTCCCAAAATACTATTTCAATATCCATTAACATAATTCAAGTCAAAAATCAACATTACTCACGCGGAAGGGTCAAAAATAAATTCATAGAAATTTTGTAGGGTCTTACAGAGTTTTTCCCTGAGTCGTCTTGACTGTTTCCAGCACATTTTAGAAGGGGATTTTTGGTCTTTCCTATAATTTTAGCCCTAAAACTATGTCGTTTTGTCTATCCTAAGTCTAGAAGATAAGGCTAAATCACCCTAAATCCCTTATTGACTCAAAAATCAATCGACACTTAGTTTTAAATAGAGAAAATGGGCGATTGTCTTTTTCAAAGGCCGAATTAGGGTTCTCCATCAATCTCAAATTACAAGGATTTTTTCAAGTATTTTATCTCTAGGTATGTGGGATTTCATTAATGGGTTTCTTCCACCCATTGAGTCCCATAGATTTCTCCAATACTTAAGTTAAATTTACCCTTCAAGTATAGGGTTCCATAAAAAACATGAGTTTCATAATTCTTTAGTTTATTTCTTGAATTAAAGCATAAATGTGTGTTTCCCATAAATTTAAGCATCTTCTCATACTCAGAAACACAAAATCATATTATTGTTAATTCTTGGTACTAAGTTAGAAAATTCCCTATCATGTTTATATTTTGATATTGTCATGTTTTGTTGCATTCTTCAAAGTTAGTAAGTTATGAACACCCGATACCTATGAATTTATGCATACATCATTTTACATGTTCTTGAGTACTTCATATTTTGAATATATTGTTATTTTTAGATTACTATTATATTGAACATATTAGTTATCAGTGTCTTTTAATTAGGAGTAGTATTTAGCACCGAGCGAATGCAGAAATGAAGGATCACCGGTCTGTTAGGACTAATACCTTTAGTAGAAGTCCATAAGTTCCAAAACTACGACACCATCATAGGTTATAATGGGTCACCCATTAGATCAGGACTAATACCCTAGTCCTTTTGGACACTTGTTTAGTGGATCCATGCCAACAGTGTTTCTACCCTTAGCAAGGTATTGAACACCCATCCAAGTGGGATTACAGGTTGTACTCTGGTAAGCTCATATTGGGGTATTCAAGTTAATGTTAGCCCCCACATTCCACAGTTTATGTTTCATTCTTAGATTTTACATGACCTTGTATTCAATTATTCAGTTTATTATTCAGTACATGTTTATACTTTTTTCTTGCATTAGTTCACCATGTTTTTGCATTATGCTTAGCTTATATTAGTTATCTCCCAAATTACATACTCATTACAATCGAAATGTCAATTGAATACTTTTCCTATGCTTTATTATCTTATAATATAGGTTTTGACACTCAGCATCCGAATTGAGTTTAGTATATTCTATACCATCAACTGTAGTATTTGGTGATTCTTCATTATTCAAGGACCAGTTATCAGTATTATTTTTCATTATTCTTATAGTTTCAGATAGTTGAAGTTAGTTGGGGTCTTGTCCCAACAACTCATATGAGTTACACGCTTTTGGACAAATATTTAGGTTCTTAGCATGTTGAGTATTCTCAGACAGTCTTATTTCTGATATTTAGTATTTAATTTCATTTTTATTTATTTTCAGTTCATTTTAATTAATATTCCGCCTAGTATTTTGTTACTTCTTCAGTATTCTTAGTGCTATGTTAGGCCATGGGTTAGCTTGGGGTTACTTGTTACTCTAAGTACCGTGTTACGACTATGGGGCAATCTTGGGACGTGACTGTTAACATGAATTGTAATTCGTGGCAAAATTTCACAGCCTTCTAGTATGGATTTTTCTATTTATTCTTTGGGCACTAGGAGTGGAACCAATGGATTATCAACTCTTTGAAATAACGCATAGTTTGACTATCGTCCTTATTCATGATTCCTTTGTTCCTGATTGATTTTCTAATCTCTTCTTGAACTTTCCTCATGAATTTTGGATTTTTAATTAACATGTTGAGAGGAATACTACAACACTACAATATTGTCAGTTTGAGGGCCAAGTCAAGGGTATACTATGCACATGTGATTCAACTTCTCTCAAAATTGAACCAACAAAACTGAAATCTATAGTGTCCTTGTTACATGTATATTCTATGTAAGAGGTTGGCTTAATCCATATTCAATGATGGAGGTTGAATTAACTTCTGTGGAATTCCACGAGTTAGTCGAAATTCAGTGCTTTTTCTTCACAAATTTTTAATTATGTGAGATTAGAGAATTATTATTAAAATTTGACCACTAAACTCTCATCCCTCACCATCTAATTTTATGAAAAATTTGGAATGGTTTATGTAGGAAAATAGAGGGAAATTTAGGGATTTCAATTAGGGATGGTTTAAATTAGGATTTGGATAAGCATTGGGGTTTTCTCTCTTAAAATTTACATGAATCTAGACACAAAAGAGGATAAAATTTAGTGGGAATTCCACCATAAACTAATGAAATCCTCACAACATTGTACCTTTATGGTACAGATTGCGTAAATTCTCTTCGAATTTTGCAAAATCAATCCCTGGCTTTGATGAGGGTGGAATCTTAATAGCTAAACGAATCTAGGGTATGAATTGGAGGTCATTTGGTTGATTATGAATTTCATAAGAAGTGAGATTGACGGATTTTTGGGAAATGGGTGTCATCATTGTTTTTCTATGAACATTCCAAAAAAGGGATGAGTAAGGTAGAGAGAAAAAAATGAAGGGGGTACGTGCAATATTGAAAGGAAACTCGTCAGGGAATATATCTTGAGGAGTATAGAGAACATGTGTGGGGAAAATGATGGACTCATGGAAAGGTGAATTTGAAAAAGAAGATACCCTATAAAAATATTTTAAAAAAGAGACACTTATAGATAATTTTTTTATATTTTAATTTTTAGGGTTTTAAAATAAAGGGATGGAGTCAAGGGTTAAATAATTATGTTTAAAAATTGTAGAACCCCTTTAGTTTTTTTTTTAAAATATTTCACGCCTCTCATTTCCTTAAAATACTCCTAACCCTAACCCTCTTGCTCTGACCTCTAACATTCCTGCCCTCTTTCAAAAAAAAATTCTCTGAATTTTCAATTTCCATTTTAAGCATTCAAGCCTCGTATCTAATAACACATAACTAACTCTCAGGATTGAGGGGTGAGGCAGTCGTTGTCAAACAACCTAACTAGAGTTGGAAACGAATCTACATGGAGTGAATTATAGGCTTCAAATCTTATAGGTGTTCTAGTTACTACAATTCTACCTAGAATGATAATAAACAAGACATGTAAAATAAACTAGGTGGATTTGATTTGGGGATAGTTTGTCTACTAACAACGCATGGAATTAACACTGTTGATTTAAAATCAAGATTTTTGAAGATCTTGGGGTTATGTCTACCTTAAAGTGCAAGCATGTGGGGTGATGATGGTTTGACATGAAATTTAGTTGTTAACTAAAAGGATAGGCTAGGTCTTTAGTCATTATGTCCAATCTTTCAATCAAGCCACAACGATTTCACCCATTGGTTCTTTCGAGAACCTTACTAGTGTACAAGTTATAATCACCCTAAAACCTAAATCAATCATCCCTATTTCTAGGATGATGCTCTTTACATAATTTACACTCCAATTACACTTATTTCTAAGATTTAAAAAGATGGTAAGGCATAGACTTAATTGTCCACCATTGCCTTGTCCCCCTCTAACCCCCTTTTAAGTATGTTATGGGTTACTTTATGTTCACCTTCATTCCTCTTTCAAGGATAATGAAGGGTTTTTAGAGTTTGGAGTTTTCACCCATCAAACCCATTTAAAGATTTTGGGGTTTTCACCCAAAAATTCCAACTAATAAGTTCAAGAAATGGTGGAATACAAAATAAACAACTAAAAATCATGAAAATACATCAACACCCACACATAAACACACTTTAGTTCAACATAATCCCAAAACCAAATTACTTAGGAACTCATGAAGAAAGTAAAGAGAAATATACCTTAAGGATTATCCAAAACATTCATTCTTCACAAAATTAATAAGAAATTAAGCCTCCAAGAGTAGTTACACACTTTCCCAATTATGGTTTCTTCTTCATAATTATAAAACAACCATGAGGTAAGCAATACCTAAAGAATAAAGGGTTTTTTCTTATATATGGTTTGGGATTCGTCTATGTGCTTTTACAAATCTACCCCTAGGCATATTCCTACTGAACTGCGATCGTGAAGGTTTGACCATGACCGCATTATGCTTACTATCTTGATCGACCACAAGAATAGCTTGAGGATCATGGTCGTGGTAACTAAGACTGAAGTGATCCAGGTCTTCAACTGTACTCTTCTTTGCCTCTTTTTTTTTATCATTTTAAGATCCATTCCATATCTTTTCTCATTCTTAACGATATGCATGTAAATATGGAGATTAGTGCATTAAATAACAATTTAGTCTCATTTAACTTTGCAAACATGGTAAGTTTCATAAATAGTTAGTACGGATGAGTGGTAAAATCATCACTCATCTACACTCCCAACTTAGAATCTTGCTTGTTCTCAAGCAGCACCGCCCTTTACTATGAGACAACTCCCAATGCATACCCCCATGTTAGTTACCAATGATCATGAAGACTCTAACTTGATTATAACCACAAAATCTCTTTACACATGGGTCAACGGATTTGTATGACTCCCCTCATTATAAAATGGAACAACGGAGGATGCAATGGACTTTAAGGAGCAACCATGTAACAACTGCTATCACTCTAAAAAGGACTCACATGTTGACTACAATTAGGTTATACTTTCATTTATATCATTGTACGAAAGATGACAAAATCACCCACCTTAACTAGTCCACATGCCTCCTCACAAGAAAGGAAAAATTCACACACCTAGTTACCAATCACACAACAAAGAATTTTAAGTGTAAACACTCACTCTCTTAAGAAATTCTCCATGTTAACAAGTACCATGTCATAGGCTAGCCCTATTTTCAATAATCACTAATATGACTACACTTGGTTGGGAATCACGAAGGGATTTTTGAGCTTGTAATGTAGGTTTAGGGTAGGGTAGGATATTAACTTGGGACAATCAGGTTAAACCTTCCTTGAACTGTTACATCATACTTTTCAATCTTCTTTTTTGACTATGGGCCACTCTTTTTTGTTTTGTCTTTTTTATCATGCCTACTATTTGCTTTTTCTTGGTTTTCCCACCCTCCTCTTTTTCTTTTTCTTTTTTCTATGCATAGATAATTTGTTTTTCCTCTGTGGGATATTTTTCTTCTTCTAACCATCATATTTTATTAGCATGAACTTGTAGGAACTTTTTTATGACTTCATGGATCAACTACACTTCTTTCTCTATATACCACCCCTAACTTAGGTTATTGGCCTCAATTTGTATTCTTAAGTTCAAGGAGGATCAGTTTAAAGAGAGGATGAATAAAAGGGTCATGGCTTGTAATGCGTTTGCAAAAGAAAAGTCCAAAGGCTCAAAGAGGGTGACTAGGAGTAGCTCTTTTGTATTGGTAGGATTTTTAGGATAAAGTGGGATTTCAAAATCATAAAATGGCCTATGATTATTTTACCAACCAAGTACAATAAAAATTTAACTTTGAAAGACTAATCAAGAAAGTTCTGGATGGTACAAGTACATATGAGATTAAGACAATTAAGCTCACACATATGGCATGCAGATGTTGTCAAGGGGGTTCAATTGTTCTACCCATTTGAGACAAAGATGGAGTATTCACTATTTTTTTGAAGTCAATTTTTGGAGTCATAGAAAGAGGAAAAATTTTGTCACAAGGTTGCTCACGTCCATGCCTTTGGATTTTGTAAAATTTTTGGATAGAAGGGGTTGTTTGCTTTTGTATTTGCACCATATATAATTTGCTCATCGTGGCAACAACCTAAGTTATAGTCTCACATTGTAAACTATGGTGTGAGTGAACCACTCATATGGTTACTCAGACTTCACCAATGGATATGAATGTGATCCTAAATTATCAATGCTACAGGTTTTCAGACTTTCCTTACATTTTATGTCCTTGCTGCCATGGGTACTTAGACGTCCCCTGCACCTATAGTTAGAAACCCAATACCGATGCTTTCCCCTTAAGAATGTCGTTACTTAATCTATCATAGGGAAAAGGTCATTGATTAGAACTAAACTAAAGTAACAAACTAAGAACAAAGTATCTAATCCATGCAAATGTGGACATCATCAGGGTTTTTGTATATTGTAACCCAAATAAAAGAAATTAAGAGTCATCCTAAAAAATAAAAAAAGTATGCAAAAATATCAATAATAAAGACCCAGCTTAAATGAATAAGGAGACACCCCCAACTGAAAAGGTAGCAGTGTCCCCACTGCATAAATAATCAAGGATAAAAGAGATAAGGGTGCTCCCTAGAATCGTCTCAAGGGCTTCTATCACTATCGGACTTTATATCATCAACATCTTCCTCAAGATCGGACCACTCAGCTAGGGACTCATCATCACTCTCCACTGAAGAAGAAGGAAGTCTATCTCAAGGTTTTAGGACCTTCTATAGGCCCTTCACGCCCTTCCATATCCTGATAAAGAACTTATTCTTATTCTTCTCCCCCACAACTATTTTTTATGTGTGATCTAAAGGTGTCGAAATGACTACACCAATGAAGAGTAGGAATTCTCAAGCTTATCGATGGTAACTTTTTATTTCTTTTGGTCCTCTCTGTACTTCTCATATTCGGTAAGTGACACATAAGAACCATGAGTGGTGGAAGTCTCTCCCAGTCCTTGAGGAAAACTAGACACAAGCTCTTTAATGGTTTTAATATTTACTCCAATCTCCTCAAGAGGTCCTGTGATGATCGGCCTATGAGACTCGGGCTCACTTCATGCCTTTTTTTCCAAGTCGATCTTTGTTTTCTTGCTTTTGCCAGGAGTTCCCTCTCCTCGAATCCTTAAAGGGTAGATGAGGGCACTAGGACGCACCTATGTATTACTAGCATACTTTTCCACCCCTCTTTTATATAAAACTCAGTAATCAAAGAGAGGATGTCGTCTAAAATACAAGAAACGATTTGAGGACACAATTCTGGGATTGGTGTTATGTGGATGTAGGGAGAAACTCAGATACAAATGATGTGCAACCATATCCAAGCCTTGGAAGTGAAGTCATTCATGGAGATGTTTCTTTTATTCTTGGTCCAAAAGTCTTTCTTTCCAGGACATAGCCATTGTGCCAAAAACTCCCCGATTTACACCCCTTTGCTTTGAATTCACCCATGTCGTCTAACTTCAACTGGTCTGCCCTGAATCTTGACAGTCATATTGGATGTGTCCAAAAAAGACACTTCACTGATATTGGCATAAAATTCACGGACGCATTATTCATTAGCAATGCATGGATCCATGGTGAAACACTTCCACCCTATGGTAGTTTCTCTGGCACATTCTCTAAGAAAATTCCTCTTTTTGGGTACAGCTTTGTCCTTGGTAGATCACTTTAGTAGTGAGTGTGGGACTCAGGTGCCAAGAATCGGACGTGATCATACTTGTCCAAGAGGTTGTCCTGAAAGCACTAGGAAGACATTATATCAATCAACAATATTTTATCATGAAAAATATACCATATTATTCATTAACACTCATATGAAAGGGTGCTCAGTGATTCTAGGTTAAAAATTGGAAGTGTAGGATTTTTCGCATGGTAGAAAATTTGCCCCAGATACTGCAATCGCGAACTATGACCGTGGTTGCGATACCTGAGGTTGGTTTCATGTCACCTTCTCATGTTTAGATTTCTTCCAATTTATTGGGATACTAGCATGCTCTATAGTATGGATGTATAGGAAAAACAATTGAGCAATGCTAATAAGTGTTTGAACGCACCTTTTAAAATGTAATTACCCCTAAGAAATGTTCATTTGGGAAAAGTATCAAACACTTGGTGTGCACATCTTGTTTTTCTATATTTTTCACACATTATTAGGTAATCAATATGTCCCATATGTTTCCACACCTTATATAAGCAGGTACATCACACCACACTAAGTATGATAACATGGAAGTCATAAGAATCAAAACTTTAGGCCCTCTTTTAATCATGCATTCTAGGGCCTATTTTTAAAGCTAAAAAAATGTATTCATGACACTTACTGGAGTTTTGATGCAAGAGGGGTTCAAGGATGCTGTTTGAGAAATCAAAAACTTGTGCAGAAATTATCCCAAATTGGAGAATACAATCTTTAAAGGGAGTATGAGGGGAAATGAGGTTTTAAATGGCTAAAGTGGTCGCAATAACGGTAAGGTAGCTATAATCATGGTTAGGTGGCTGTGATTGCAGACATATACGTCACTGCAATCGCACTTGGTGACCATGATTGCGGTAACTGAGAGCAATTTTTCTCCCCTGTTTTCCCCTGTTCAGCTGTTTACTCAATTTTCATGAATTTTTCCCCTGTTCAACTTTCAATGTAGAATTGCACACTTTCCCATTTGTAAGATCATCGAATTAACTCCATAGTTCCAAAAATTCATGGGTTATTTATATACAAAAGATAACATCTATCCTACAAAAATAAAACAAAAAGAATATGAGCAACTCTCTTGACAATTGTGGGTTACCTCCCACCTAGCGCCTAAGTTATCGTCATGGCACGATGGCTTCCTACCTTTATTATCAATCTGAGTCTCCAAACTCCTCCTCAATCATCTTATCATTTTCAACATCCACCACGGGTACTACTTGAAGTTTCGTAGTTTGTTTCTTTGACTTGCAAATTTTGAAAGAGACTTCATCTTCTTGCCCCCTAAATTTTATCTCCTCTATCTATAGATCAACAATGGATCTCCTGGTGGACAAGAAAAAACGGCTAAGTATGAAAGGTACCTTTTTGTCCATTTCATAATCTAATACCACAAAGTCCATCGGGAGTATAAACTTGTCAACTTTAACAAGGACATCAAATGAAATTCTCACAAGCCTTTTGATGGACTGGTCCACCATAAAAAGTCACATAGAGGTCGGTGTAGAGGAATCTAATCTGATCTTCTTGTAGATGACAAAATACATTTATTTGATTCTTGCACCAAGGTCATATAGAGCTTTTGCAAATTCATATGTCCCGATTGTGCAAGGGATGGGGAATTCTAGGGGCCATCTTTCTTTTCTGAAACCTTACTATCCATGATAGCATAACACCTATGAGTCACCTTGATGGTCTCACCTTCAATAAGCTTCTTATTAGACATCAACTTTTTCATCAACTTAGCGTATCTCGGGATCTCTTGGATTGCCTCAAGCAACGGGATATTTATTGATAGGTTGCTAAGTTTTTCCATGAACTTCCTCAATTTGTCACCTTCCTCTCTTTTATGCAATCATTGAGGGAATGTGGACTGAATTTAGATGGTTGGACTTGCTTCACCTTGTGGATTTCTAACTTCAACCACTTCTTCATTACTTTCCTCGATCTATTTCTCATTGTTTACCCTCTTTTCTTTGAGGTATTACCTCCTTTGCTTTATTATTAAGAAAATTTGCACTCAAGTCTCCTTTAAAGTGATCATAAAGTACCTTCCCACTTCTTGTGAAAATTACTATAACTTGTACTTTATTCTTTGAGTTAGCAAGTATGTCACTTGAAAGTCCACATCTAGGCCTAGCATTTAGTTGCACGGAGATTTTCCCGACTTGGGTCTCCAATTGCTTAATAGAGGTGGAGTGAGACACCAAGGTTTGAGAGAGTTGATAAAAATCACCTTTCAAATCATGAACCATTTTGTCCGTACCTTCCACTCTATTCAATATTCTCTCTAACATATCATCGGTCTTGAATTTTTTGGGGTCAATTATACTTGACTCCTTGGATTTAGCTCAATCATGAGGGGGAACATAATGGTTATAGCCACATTTCCAATTTCTCCAATCACTATCCCTCTCATGGTCCATCCAACCTTGATTCCCACATTGCCTTTGATAGGCTAGGCGGGAAACCCCAAGTAGTTAGCCAAATTTTTGATTTACTCATCCAAATTCTTTGCCTCTTCATCATCTTCATAAGATTTTGATTCTACAGCATTGACCACTTTTGCAGGTGTGCCCATAAATGCTTTTTCAACAGTTCATGTTGGGTCATCATTTTGGCCATGTTCTCTTTCTTTTCCTCATTCCACTTTCTTTGTTAATTATCGACCATAGAAGAAGTAGAAGGAATCTTGGGAGATCCAGTTTCTTGGATATGCCAACATTGAGTTTTCTTTGACAATTCTCCAATTAATAGAAAGGCTGCATGGCGGTGCAACTTCACTAGGGAACTACCTGTCGCATTATCTACCACCATTTTGTTCAATTGATCAAGGGCATAGTAGAAGATTTTGAGAATCATTTTCTCTGAGACTTTATGATTTAGGCATTGAGAAAGCTTACCATTAAACCTCTCCCAAGTTTCAAACAACGACTCTTCATTTATTTACCAAAATTCATAATTTCATCCCACTTTTTAAGTATTTTATGGTGGGAAATATCTATCAATAAACACCGTAGTAAGCTCGTCCCAAGATATAATTGAGCCGGATAAAAGTGAGCGGAGCCATGAAATCCCTTGCCCATTAATAAGAACAAAAAAAGGCGAAGCTGAATGGATTCTTGAGTAATGTGTGTTATATTAAATGGTGCACACACATCCACGAAGTTCTTCAAATGGAAATTTGGGTCCTTGAAGGATTGACCTTCGTACAATCCTTTCATTTTTAAGATGTGAAGCATGATGATAGTCACATGGAAGACTCTGTTCCCATTAGTTGGTGGGATACGTATTGCACTTGCTTGTTCCATTTCATTTAGTTGTCCCTTATTATCTAGAGGGACATCAAAGGGGACCATGTTGCTTGCGCTATCACTCATTTTTCTATTAACATGCATTGTTGCGTTAATACTTCGATCACCTAAAACAAGATTCAAAAATAACAAATAAAGTAAATTATACCACCCCGGGTATTCCCAAGTAAGAATCACACTGCACAAGTGAAATGTATACTTCACTCCCCGGCAATGGTGCCATTTTGATAACGCTCAACTCACTCCCATGATTGAGGGATAAGACGGTCATTGTCAAATAACCCAACTAGAGTTACTACAAGTTTACCTAGAATGATAATAAACAAGACATGTAAAATAAACTAAGGGGATTTGATTTGGGGATAGTTTGTCCACTAACAACGCACGGATATAACACTGTTGATTTAAAATAAAGATTTGTAAAGTTCTTGGGATTATGTCTACATTAAAGTTCAAGGATATGGGGTGATGATGGTTTGATATGAAATTTAGTTGTTAACTAAAAGGATAGTCTAGGTCTATAGTCATTATGGCCAATCTTTCAATCAAGTTAAAACGATTTCACCTATTGGCTCTGTTGAGCACCTAACTAGTGTACAAGTTATAGTCACCCCAAAACCTCAACAAGCATCCCTTTTTCTAGGATGATGCTCTTGACATGATTTGCACTCAATTACACATATTTCTAAGATTTCAAAAGATAGTAACCCATAGAATCATTGTCCACCATTGCCTTATCCCCCTATAACCTTCTCTCAAGGATGTTATGTGTTACCTTATATTCAGCTTTATCCCTCTGTCAAGGATAATGAGGGGTTTCTAGAGTTTGGGGTTTTCACCCATCAAACCCATTTGGAGATTTTGGGGTTTTTACCCACAAATTCTAACTAATAAGCTCAAATAATGGTGGAATCCATAATCAACAACTAAAAATCATGTAAACACATCAACACCCACACACAAACACACTTTAGTTCAACATAATCTCAAGACCAAATTACTTATCTACTCATGAAAAAAGTAAAGAGAAGAATACCATAAGGATTATCCAAAATATTCATTCTTTACAAAATTACTAAGAAATTAAGACTTCAAGAGTAGTTACACACTTGCCCAATTAGGATTTGTTCATTATAATTCAAAAAATTCTATGAGGTAAACAATACCCAAAGAAGAAATTTGCTTATATATAGTTTGGGATTCATCTATGTGCTTTCACTAATTTGCCCCTGGGCATATTCCCGCTGAACTATGATCGCGCAGTTTTGGCTACGACTGTGGTTGTGTTCCATAACTGCATTTTGCCAACCATTATAACTGACAAAAAATACAGCTTGATGACCGTGGTCACAGTAACTGAAGTTGAAGTGATCCAGGTCTCAGTTGCACTTTTCGTTGCCTCCTTTTTATCATTTTAGGCTCCATTCCACATCTTTTTGCATTCTCAACGATATACCTATAAAATGTGGAGATTAGTGTATTAAATAATAATTTTGTCTCATTTAACTTTGCAATCATAGTAGTGCGCATAAATAGTTAGTGCGAATGAGTTGTAAAATCACCATTCATCAGCATCACACATTATCTTCATTGTTAGGTCAGTAATATTGATCTTGCGATCATTTTAAGTTATATATTGATTGTTTTTATTTTTGTTTTGTGACTGTTGGGTTCTTCTAACAAAATTCAAAATTTGTTTTAATTAATGCAGTGATTTAGTTAAAATTTGTATGTTTAGCTTTAGTTATGTGATTGTCTATCATTTTTGGTCGGAGTGTAGTCCATTTCACTTAAAATTTTCACACTCTTCTAAATATTGATGATTCAAATTCTAATTTTTTGAATTTTTTTCTTGAAATTTTTCTTCACTGGAATAGTAAATACCATTATATTTTGCTAGTTGTGATTTGAAATTAATTTATTTGTGTTATTGCAAATGCATGTTTTGATATTAAAATTACAATTGATTAAAGATTTGATTTTTTTTAGGTTTTCTGAATTCTTCTTCCTTATTATGTTATTTGAATTGATTTTAATTCTATACTTTATCGTTTCTGCTATTGCAAATAGTTGAACTTTTAACATATTGTTTGATCTATTGTAGATCATCTAATGAATTATGGCTAGAGATAGAGGTGCATTTCAAAGTATGAGTACTAAAAGGGGAGTTGAAGAAGACTCAAGGGCTTCAAAAAGGAAAAAGGGTTGTAGCAGAAGTAGAGGATTCGAAAAGAAATGAGTCTTTTGATAAATTAAATGTGAAAGGGAGGGGGTGTAGTTGGAGGAGACATTTTGGGTAGAGAAGCGGGAATGAAAAGGAAGAAAATAAGGAGGCGTTGATCATGCTTCCTTGCATAAGGTACAGTTTTTGCGAGTGGTAAAACCTCGCCACTATTCTGATGATGTTGGGCTGTTTTGGCCAAAATTTCATTCTATCTAAAATGACACTCTACGACCAATTTATAAAAGTTATAGTTAATCAGAATATGAAAGATCAATTCAAGCAGTCGTGTTTTGTGTTCTAACGAAAGCTGGACAAGTTTATCAAGTTCAATGGATAGCTTTTCAGCTACACCTTGCTACTTAGAGTAAATAAGGATACTAAGAAGAACCAGATTTGATTTTGCATAAATGACAAGCCAACTTGTTTTGGTCTAAAGGCATTTGCATTGATCACAAGGCTAAATCATTTCAAATATAGTCGTGATTCTAAGTACAATCGGATGATTGAGAAGAGTGGAGATCTTTACAAAAAAATAATCAAAAAAATGATCAATATGAAGAAGTTGTTGAATCTTGTGAGAGGAGATAGGTTGGACCGGAAGGAAAAATACAAGTGTTGTCTAATATGGTTTGTGTACACTATTTTTCTCATCTGGGATAGACTAAAGAACATCGAGGTGAACACCATCAAGATGACTGATTCAATCAAATTCTTCGAGGAGTATCCATGGGGAAACGAGTCATTCGATCTAACAATGGATTACCTAAAAAGAAGATAGATTTCAATAGGCTGAAGGAAATATATCTTGAGAGAAATGATGCGTATCATGCTCGATTTGGATTTTTCTAGGCATTTTTGGTAAGAATTATCAATTATTTGATTAGTTTATTATAGACTATTAGTTATATGCATTACAATAATATATTGAATGTGCTTTATTCATTTATATTTTTTTGATTTGAATATTTGAATATATGAAGCTTTCTCCAAGTCGACAAAGGTAACAGAGAATCTCAGAATCCCCCTTAGCCCATTCCCTGGCTACCAAGGTGGCAAACTTTCAAAAGAGATAGAGTTATCAAAGACGATCTTTACATGCATGCATGGAGTACAAAGGTAGGAAACTTTATCTTGAATTCCCTAGTAAAATAAAAAATGACTTTGTTAATAACTAAATTTTGTGATTTTTAGATTGTTCACCAATTCCTCACCCCTACCATCCATGAAAAAAAGTAGGATTACATTACAAAACTTGTTGAATACAATAATGATGTGGAGAATGAATTTATCGATGCCTTAAAGGATGCTTTATGTGGCATCACTATTATAAATTAGTTGTGAACGGTGAGGATGACGTTCACAATCAAGATTTAGGTGGTGGAAATCTTATGTCTAGACACGTTACCCATGATGTGATAACAAATAGGGTAAAGGGAAATAGGGCACGGACAGGTCGATTGGAACTTAAAGAAGCATGTGTTGGATATTAAGAAAGTAGTGAAGGATGCGCAGACCTTTATGAAGTAGGAAAGGCTTATGAGATTGAAAAGAACGAGAGAAGAGAGGTAATGTACTTGAAAACCTTTAGAGTTCATAATTATTTGCCTATACAAGTTTTGTCTGGTTATTGTAGAATCTTAATAGTTTGTTATCATAGATTCTATGTAAACTTTTATAGACTGCTTTTGTCATTGAAAATGATTTGATGTTGAATCCATATAAATGTAGATATGGAGGTCCATAGTGAACACTCAGCAGTGAGGTTGCCCATCAATTAGAAAGTATCAGAGAAGTGCTCTTACAGAAAATTGACTTGGATAGCGAGATAGTTATTTGAAAGAAGACAATTAAGGATAGGATTCTCAATGAATCAATTGTCGATGAAGAAAAAGAAAATAAAGAATAGAAGAAAAAAGAAGAAAATAATGAAGAAAGAAAAAAGAAAAAGATAAAAAAGAAAAGAAGAAGAAAAATAGGGCAGCAGATGAAGAAAAGAAAGAAGAAAGAGACAAAGAAGAAGAACAAGTGTGAGCAGAGGAGGAAAAAAAAGAAAGAAAGAGACAAAGAAAAAGAAAAAGTTACAGTAGAGTAAGAAGGTTATTACAAATAATAATAATAATAATAATAATAATAATAATAATAATAATAAGTTGCTGCAGAAAAGGACAAGAAGAAAATAAGAAAGAAGAAGAAGAAAAAAAACGCTGTCGGATGATAAGAAAGCCAATGAAGAAAAAAGTTCAAGCATTGTTGTTAAGGACATTATTGAAAATATCAACAATAACAAAGAGAGTGACCAAGTAGTGGAGAAAACAAATAACAGTTGAGACAATTATAATGTTTTATTGTGAGTTTGAGATAATTAACAATTTTTTCCTATTTAAGAAAATTTTAAAATTTTAATGTGGGAGTTTGGAGGTTCAGAAAAATGTTTAAATTATGTGCTTTGGATGACACAAAAACAGAAATATGATTTTAATAGGTTTGATGACCTGATAAACAATTTTTCTAACAGTAGAAAGTATTTTCTATGATATTTGATCTCAACTATTTTTCACGTTTATTATAGTAATTTTATATGTTTTATGATAAATTGTTGTTTTTCATTGCAGTTGGCTATCATAACTGATAATGGGAAAAGACATCATTTTCATCCTAAACTATACTAGAAAAATCGAAGGTACACTTAAATTATTGAAGCGACCTAATACACAATTGTACAACTTAAAAGTTAATTTTTCTCTACCTTCTGAAGTGTTATACCATCCTCGAAAGGTGGGGTGTTCCACACGTGCTTGCTACATTAGCGCCACATAAAAAATACAATAAATTTATTATTTTTCCAACTTTTTCTATTTTATTTTTAAATTAAAATTTTTCCTTCTTCATTTTCTTCTATACTCATCTCAAAACATCCATTGATATGGATAGCGTCATCATAGTCAAACCTAAATCACTAATTAATTATCACCATCAAATTTACAAACCACCAATAAAACTACAATCACCTTCGATTTATTCAATTTCTTCTAACTATGTCATCTATATTTAACCTCTTTTCTCTTCTTAATCGATTTTGACGAGATGATAAATTTTTTTAGAGTGATGGAAGAGGCATGGAGAGAGTCTAGATAATGAGATAGAGATATTGAAAGACAAAAACATAAAATTTGAAATCTATCAAATAAAAATATGATAGAAGTGTTGAAAAATAAAATTTGTCTGACTGAAAATTTTCAATAAATTAAAATTGGTCATTCTTTATAGCTCTCAATAAAATTGATTATCAAATCGTTCTTCGTAATAGTGTTCTATCAATCCAAAAAAATTGAAGTATTTATATTACTAATGATAGATTAGATATCAAAATTGATGGTGACAAGTGATGATATTGATGGTAGCATTGATGAAATTAGAGATTGCAGGTGATGAATTGATGTGTACGGGAGTTAATGAAATTGATAGAGCTTAGTTACCTGATGAAATGGTGAAATTGAATGAAAAATTAACAGTGGAATAAAAATACAGAGAAGATTTATGAAAAATTTCTTCAAATAAATAGAAGTGTCACCAATGAGAATTGATTGGAAGAAAAAATAAGTCGGAAACAACAACAAGTGAGGTGTGAAGAAGAAGATTTACGGGGATGTGGGGATGGGGGTGGTGGGTGGGATAGCAGTGGCGATGAAGAAGAGAATGCCTGGCAGGGAAGAGGATTTTAATTTTTCTAATTTTTTTTTGCCTTTAGTTATATTATCTACTCATCCACCGTTTATTTAATTAATTATTTTAGCCGCGTCAGTTTTAGGGTGCATAAAAATTTACTTATAAGTAGTTCAAGTATATATTAGGTCGCTTCAATAGTTTAAGTGTGTCTTCAAATTTTTAGGTATCATTTAGGGTGGAATTTATGTTTTTTATTATATATCTTTAATGAAATCTATAAGCTAATATAATTTACACCACCAAAGTTAGCAATAACTTTACTATTAATAATACATTCATCTCTACTATATTTCTGTTACACTTTTTCAAGAAACTAACTCTAGCAATATTCCATACAATATTATTTTTATAGTATTCTCTTTTTCTTTATCCATTACCAATTTTTATTTAAGTTGATCCCTTTCTATTTCAGTGTCTTTCAACCACCCTTTTGAATAATCTATCTTAAGTTTAGATTCTTTACATAGTGTCATAAGAAAATTCTTGTCCTCCTTTATTCTTTGATCCTCTCTAGTACTTTAAATTTAGCGAAGCCATGAAACGTTAGTTCTCCCGATTTAGATAAAATTCACTTAAAATAAGAGAATCAACCATTGTCCTAAATAAATAATGATTAATTAGAGAATTTTATTACTTACACTTCATAAAAAATATATTTTTTTCTTAAAATCTCACCTTTCTAACAACATAATTGTATAATTTTCAATCGAAATTTTTATCAGTATGTGATGTCTTCAGGATAGCGGAATTACCACAGTGGCAAATGTAAGCCCTTTTGGATATTTGATGACTGAGACATTGTATGTGCTAAAAAAAAAGGAAGAGCACATGAAGAAAATAATATGGAGGAGTTCGTGAAGATGTCCTCCATTTATATAATAGTGCTGGCAAAAAATATTATCATTGGAAGGTTGTGCTTTTTGATTGTTGTAGATCCAACATAAATCTTGCCAATAGTTTAGTATATATGTACTGCATAGTGTATCAAAAATTGTTAGGATTGATGCTAGACCTCAGTTATTTACCCTAGACCCTTCCTCTATACTAATTAAAAGGTTGTCAAGGTAAAAAAGTTACTGTTAAGACTTGTAACATTTTACTTTTGCACTACAATCATAGACTATGCACTACTAATGTTATTCTTAGAAGCAATAAACTCTTAGTGCTTTTCAAAGATTCTAATGTGGGTATATACTGAACTATTGACGGAAAGAATAATCTATTTGTCGAATTTATTAAGAAGGAGTATAATGACTTAAAATAAAAAATTAAATTAAATAACATAAAAATAGTGTAATAAAACCCTCCAAACAATGTAAGGCTTTTGATTACAATAATTATGAGTTTGTCAATTTTAAATATGATCGAACGAGTATTTGGACAAGTAATGCTCTTAAATCGCTAAAAAATGATTAAAAAGGTAAAATAATAAATAAAATAAAATAAAATTTGCAAAAACATCATTAGAGCATTGTAAAATAAATTAATCGCATCATATGAGAGTCCACAATAATTGAACATATGATCAAGTGAGTGTTGGGAGGATTGATAGTTGTAAGTGGTATTAAGACAAGTAATGTTTGAGAACAAGAGTTGTTTCTCAAGGCATAAGTTTGTTGTGAGTGAGTGGTTCTAACTATTAGTCAGATTATCAACGCTAATACTCACTTAACAACATTAAATTAAATAACATAAAAATAGTGTAATTAACATCCTTCAAACATTGTAAAGCTTTTGATTACAACAATTGTGAGTCTATGTCAATTTTAAACATGGTAGAATGAGTATTAGGACAAGCGATGATCCTAAATCGCTAAAATATGATTAAAAAAGGTAAAATTATAAATAAAATAAAATTATCAAAAAAGTCATTAGAGCATCATAAAATAAATGGATCACATCATATGAAAGTCCACAATAGTTGAACATGTGATCAAATGAGTGTTCGTAGGAGTTATGGTTGTAAATGGTATTAAGATAAATAATGTTTGAGAATAAGTGTTGTTTCTCAAGTCATAAGTTTGTTCTAAGTGAGTGGTTCTTACTATTACTCAAATGATCGACCCTAATACTCATTAGATCATGTTTTCAATTGATGTGGACTGTATCATATGATGTAATTAAGTTATTTTACAATGTTTGAATTGTGCAAGTACTCGCTCATTTAATCTAATTGGATTTTCTCCTTTTCTTGTCTCTGTAAGTATATCATAGACAAGAGGATCTATAACAGACCTTAGACTATATTAAGACATGAAAATGTCTAAAGTCTAACATCATTCAAATGAATCTATAACAAAGGATTAGTCTATGTGAAAAAAAAATCAAATTAAAATAAAATAAAATTAACATAAAAAATATTGAAAAACAACTTAATTATTTGAGAGACCATATCAATTAAAAATATGATCTAGTAAGTATTAGCTTGATTGTATGAGTATTAGTACGAATCACTTACTTAGAATAAACTTATTCCTTGAGACACAACTTTTGATCTCAAACATTACTTGTCTTAACACCACTCACAACCATCACTCCTCCTAACACTCACTTGATTATGTATCCAATTGTTGTGGACTACATACGATGTGATCAAGTTACTTTACAATGCTCGAATGATGCTCATTTCGCTAATTTTATTCTATTTTATTTATTCTTTACCTTTTTTGTCATTTTTTAGCAATTTAAAAGAATTACTTGTCCTAATACTCGTTTGATCATATCTAAAATAGATGTGGACATACAATTTATGAAACCAAATAGCCATACAACATTTGAAGGCTTTTAATTACACTTCTTTAATGTTATTTAATTTAATTTCCATTTTCTAAGTCATTATATACTCCTTTCCGATAGATTCCACAAATTAATTATACCCTCTATCAATAGTCTAGTGTAGATCCCCATAAAAAATTATGATAAATGCAAAGGGTTTATTCGTCACCTTTGCAATAGTTTAGTATTGATGAATACGTTAATCGATGATTGAATTTTAGATTCACTTTGTCAAATTATTTAGATATTTATATCCAATTGCAGAGTGTTTTTGACAAACAGTGTTCTAGTGTATGAGAAAGTTTTAGGATTTAGGCAATATCATTAGTTAGATCTATTATCTATTGTGTAATCCTAGTATGCAAAATCCAAAGCATAAACACTAACAAAAGGGAAAAGATACAATGGTTGTTTCTTGCATTATATATCAATAATGGTGAACAAAAACAGTTAAAATAGCAAAAAGGGAAGCTTTCATTACAAAATCCTACCAATAAAAGCTTCTGCAGAGAACTACATTCATAACAAAAATACATGAAAACATAAACAACAATCAAAATTAAATAAATTAAAACATAAATTACAGGGGATGCTGGGGGATGATTGAAGAGTTATGAGTTCATCAATATCCAAATGGAGTGTTACAGCCCGAGGCTTCCCCTAGTTTCAACAACGGTGCTTACGATCACATGTAACCACGAGCTAACCCATGAACTGGTACCTATTGTGAGCACTGAATAAAAATTACACTAAATTAGCATATGCAGAAGATAATCTGATAAAATACTAAAAATACGAATACTAAATATATGTAAATGACAGGTCCGATATGTCTATAACAACTGATAATACTAAAAAATGAAAAACTATTTACTGACTGACTGTCTGAAAGCCTCTAAACATCATGAGGAGTTGATGGGACAAACCCTAACTAACTTGAAAATAAGGGAATATTGAAATAACTGGAAAAAAATAATATGTCCTCGATAGATGAGGACTCACTACTAATGCTGCTGAGTAACTCTGAGCTGTCTAAGCATGGCCGGGAAACTAAGCATCCAACCCTATGTTATAAGACAACATAGTGCAAAGAAAAGTATGCGGTCAATACTTTGAATGTACTTGTATGCGAGATAAGGACCAACTGAAATACATATAGTAATTGACCATGAATAACTAGAAAATACATAATATGACCTAGGTGGATGATGACTCACTACTATTGCTGCTGAGTAACTCTGACCTGTCTAAGAATGGTTGGGAAACTAAGTGTCTAAGACTATGTTATAAGACAACATAGCACAAAGAGAAGTATGCGATCAGTACTTTGAACATACTGGTATATGAGATAAGGACCAACTGAAATACATATAGTAATCGGACAAAGATATATAAACATGTAAAACAGAGAATGCAGGACCAAGCATAAACATGTACTGAAATAATCTAAAATCTGAATAACTGTAATCTGTACAACTGCACATTTGAAATATGTACCTTGGTCCTGCAAACCTGAACTAATCTATTATAAAGAATACACTGAGACTGTGTGAGCTAGCTGTAACCAACATGCCCCAATCTGAGCTATTGTGGTCCAACCTGTAATCCCAGTTGGAAGGGTGTTTGTACCTTGCCTCGGGTACCAACACATGAATGACAATGTGGATCCACAAGGTTGATGTCCCAAAGGACGAGGGTGTCATGCCTCTATGGACAGGGGACCTCTCATAATCTATGGTGGCGTTGTAGGTCTGGCACTTAGGGACAGCTACTAATGACTCATTCCTCTACTGACAGGGGAGTCACCATCCCTACGTTCGCTCGGTGCTAAGTGTTACTCCCAACTAAAAGAATTTTGTATTATTGGTAGTTTAACATGACATGGTACTATGCTTGTAAGTGCTCAGCATAATTATGACATTCTCAATATGATATTAATACCAGGGTCTGACTAACTCATTACTTGAAAACAGAAAACCAAGTAAAGACACATAGGTATTGGGTGTTCATAACCCACCAATGCTGAATGGCCATAAAATATGATAACAAAGCTTAAAACTACAATATGGGATCATGGTTCAAAAACCCAAAAGCATAGACATTTCATCAACATGTGAGATTAATGAACTTGAAAATAGTAATGTGTTAAACATGAAAAATCAACATGACTACATGGCTAAATTCATAAATTGGGAAATATAATATGAAATTCACTTGAACAGGACATGGGAAGCTGAAATTTAAATCATGAGAAAATATAATCTTTCATGGGACCATACATGGGCTGAATGAATTTATGTTACCAAGGAAAAACATGAATTAAACCCATCATGACATATAAAATACCATAGTAAAGGAAAATTCCATGATTTAATTAAGAGAGAAGGTTTTTAGGCTCAATAGGTGAAAGAGATCCATTAATGAATACCCCACATACCTTAAGCTTCTTAACTTGGGAAAGAAAACCTATTCTTGATGCTTTCTTGAAGGTTCTTGAACTTGGAGAGCTTGAATTCTTGATAACTTGGGGAAAAAGGAATTGAATTTTTTCTTAGGGAAGAAGGAGGGTTTTCTTGAGAGTGCTATTTAGAAGAAGAAAAAATAATTCCCTAAAAATATCCCAAGTCATGTTATAGACGATTTGGGTTGTGGGGGAAAATACCCAATTACCTCTCAATCATTTAAATGAACAACTGGACGCAATATCTTCATCGTGACGCGGTCTTATCATAGTCGAATGATTCCCTCACTGCGATGCAATCTTTATGAGGTCGGGAATAATGCCGCGATGCGGACTTATCAAGGTGACCCACTAGTTTCATGTTCCAAATATGCCCCAAACCTTGTCCCAAAAATCTGAAACTCCTACAAAACATACTTCATACATTCCTAAACATGAATTAACTCAAAAATCAACATCTTGGGGTCGGGAAATCCAAAATAAAAATTCTTAAACTTTAGGGGTCTTGAAAATAACTAAGTCCCTAACACTTAGTGAAAATTTAAAGCCTTAATCCCCTAATTCATGCAACTAGGAGCTGAATCGAGATAAGTATATTATGGGGTATTACATTATCTCCCCCTTGGGAACATTCATCCACGAATGAGGTTGGTTAGACTGAGAGTACTATACTAAGGAAACTGAGATCATATACTAAAAATGAATGACTTGGAACATAATTACACAACTGAGTCTGAAACATGATACATGAATTGAACTTATTTTACGAATGCATGTAATGACATCGAAATGGTTACATATCTGAAACTGAGAACAGAGAAGAGTCAATCGAAGGTAGAATTACTACCTCAACCTGAATCTGAGTTTGTGGAGAAAAGATGAGGGTACTTGGTTTGCATATCTGGTTCTGCTTCCCAAGTAGCTCCCTCAACCAACTGATTCTACCAAAGGACTTTAACCAAGGGAACTTTTTTATTCCTTAGCCACGAATCTGGCAATCAAGGATATCAACTGGGAATTGTTCATAGGAAAGACTATCCTTACGTCCACATCTTCTATAGGAACAACTACAACTGAATTAGCAATAGACTTCTTTAACGAAGAAAAATGAAACACTGTATGTATGGACGCCAAATTTGTAGGAAACTCTAGCTCATAGGCTACCTTCCCAAAAATGATTCAAGATTATATATGGGACGAAATATCGGGGACTTAGTTTCCCCTTCTTGCCAAATCCCCTCACTAACTTCACAGGCAAAATTTTCAAATAAACCAATTCACCAACCTCAAAATCATGATCTCTTCTTCTCAAGCCTGCATAAGATTTTTGACAGCTTTTGGTTGTCTTAAGCCTCTCTCGAATCAACTAAAATTTTTCCATCGCCTCAAACATTGAGTCTGGCTCTATCACTGCAGCGTTACCTGCTTTAGACCAACCAATAGGAGATCTATATCTTCTCTCATAGAGAGCCTCAAATATCCATCTAAATACTGAATGATAATTATTATTGTCAGAAAATTCAATCAAAGGTAAGTGGTCATCCCAACTACCTTAAAAGTCAATAACATATTCTATCAACATATCCTCTAAGGTTTGAATGGTAATCTCTGCCTAACTATCCGTTTGAGGGTAAAAAGTTGTACTGAGATGAACTTAGGTACTAAGGCCCTTCTGAAAATCCTTCCATAAGTGAGAGGTAAACTTAGTACCTCTATCTGAAATAATTGACAACGGAACTCCATGTAATTTAACTAACTCTTTGTGATAGTCTTGTATACTCCTCGGCTTAATATGACGTATGAATTGACAATAAATAGACTGACTTGGTCATTCTATCAAAAATTACCCAAATCGAATTACGCTAATGATGCATACGAGGCAACCCTATCACAAAATCCATTTTTACCACTTACCACTTCTAATTAGGAATATTGAACTCCTGAAGTGAACTACTAGGCCTTTGGTTCTCTACTTTAACCTTCTTATAATTTGGGCACTTAGCCAAAAACTCTACAATATACTTCTTTATACCACTCCACCAATAGATTCCCCGTAAATCACGATACATCTTAGTGGCTCTTGGATGGATGGAATATCGCGCACCAAGTGCTTCTGCTAAGATCCGCTGCCTTAAACCATCAACACATAGGACACACAACCTGCCCTGGCAACGAAGCACACCATATCTCCCGTGGGAGAAAACCTCTACCATCTGATCTCTAACGGCTTCCTTCAACCTAACCAAGCTAGGATCCCTATCTTAATTTTTTTTACTTTACCAACCAAGGAGGATTCTGAGCCATTATGAACCCATATACTACCCTCAACTGAATCGACCAACTAAATACCTAATTTAGTAAGCTAATGAACCTATAGACAATCTACTAAGGGCATCTACCACTATATTGGCCTTCCTAGGATGATACAATACACTCATATCGTACTATTTTAGAAACTCAATCCACCTTCTCTAACAAATATTTAGATCATTCTGCATAAACACGTACTGTAAACTCTTATGTCCGTGAACATATCAACATGAACCCCATAAATATAATGCCTCCAAATATTTAAGGCAAAGATAACCATTGCTAACTCAAGATCATGGGTAGGATAATTCATCTCATTAGTTTAAACTATCTAGAGGCATAGGCTATAACCTTACCTCCCTGCATCAATACACAATCAATACTAACTCTAGAAGCATCACAGTAAACTATAAATCCATCTGTGTCATCTGGCAAGGCCAAGACTGAGGTGAAAGTGAGTCAAGTCTTTAACTCCTCAAAACTATTCTAGCAGGAATCTGACCACTAAAATTTTACCTTCTTTTGAGTTAATTGAGACATGGGAGATATAATAGAAGGAAATCCTTCATCAAACCATCTGTAATAGCTAGCCAAACCTAAGAACCTTTAAATATCGGATGGAGAGATGGGTCTAGGCTAGTTTCTCACTACTTTGGTCTTTTGAGAGTCAACTCAAATGCCATCATCGTAAATAACATGGCCAAGGAAAGACACTGATCTTAGCCAAAATTCTCACTTACTGAACTTGGCGTACAACTGATGAGCTCTAAGGGTCTATAACACAATTCTCAGATGGTCTACATAATTGTTCTCACTGTGGCAATAGAAAAGGAATCATAAATAAAGACTATGAAGAATAAGTCCAAGTACTATTTAAACAGTCTGTTCATCAATTCCATCAAAAGTTATAGGGGCATTCATTAGTCCAAAAGACATAACTAGGAATTTGAAGTGACCATACCGAGTTTTGAAGGATGTTTTTGAATGTCATATTCTCTGGCTCTAAGCTGATGATAGTCAGATATGAGGTATATCTTAGATAAATAACTAGAGCCCTGAAGTTGATTGAACAAGTCATTAATTCTAGGAAGTAGATACTTATTCTTGATGGTAACTTTGTTTAGCTGACGGTAATCGATGCACATTCTAAGTGAACCATCTTTCTTACTCACGAACAGGACTGGAGCGCCCTATTGAGAATACTGGGCTTGATGAAACCATTATCGAAGAGATCTTTTAACTGTTTCTTTAGTTACTTAAGCTCAGCTGGAGCCATTCAGTAAGGGAGAATAGAGATAGGCTACGTATCTGGAAGAAGATCTATTTCAAAGTCAATTTCCCTTTTCAGAGAAATTCTAGGAAGATCTTGGGGAAATACATTTGGAAATTTCCTTACTACTGAAACTGACTTAAGATTCAGAGTTTCAAAATTTGAGTCCTTGACTCGGATGAGGTGGTAAATACACCATTTGGATATCATCTTTCTTGCCTTAAGATATGAAATAAACTAACCCTTAAGTACTAAAATACTAACCCTCAATTCAATAACTAGTTTATTAGGAAACTGAAATTGACCAATTTTATTTCTATAATCAACTAAGGCATAGCATGAGTGGATCCAATCCATGTGGAGAATGATATCAAAATCAGTTATCTCTAACTCCACAAGATCAACTGAAGTAACTTTATGAGACACTATGATCGAGTAATTTTTGTACACCCATCTAGCTACAATGGACTTACCTACTAGGGTAGACATTGAGAAAGGCTCTACTAATGATTCTAGACTAAATCTAAAGTCTACAGCTATGTAAGGAGTCACAAAGGAAAGGGAAGCTCTAGGATCTACCAGTGCATAAACATGAAGATGGAAAACTTGTCGTAACTTACTCGTAACCACATCCGTAGAACTTTCCTGATCATGATAAGTTTGGAGAGCATACAACCTATTCTGGCGCTGCCCATTGGTGACACTAGATGTGGCACCCTACTGAGTCGGGCAACCTGCTGGTGATGCTAAAGAATTAGTCTAACCCTGCTGACAATTATTCCTACCCCTCTATAGGCCTGCAGGTTAATACCTTACCTTGTGGCTTAACTTTCCATACCCAAAACACCTATCACTACCAGCTTTACACTTGCCTTGATGGTTCTTACCATACTTCATGCAAAGCATATTGGTAACGACCACTGCCCACACTACCCTGGGACATAGAGCCTGGTGCTCTATCCTAACTGTCCTGCCTAAACTTAGGAACTAGTGCACTGGCTGAAGATTGAGCTGGGGCTAAAAATGTCTAATAAAATTAAAAACTATTATCTCCTTCCGACCTTGGCTGAGTGAAGTTAAAACTATTTATTCTGGCCTTCTTATTCTCTCTATCTTTCTCCTTAAACTTTTCCTCTTTAATTTGCTGAACATGAACCATAAGCCTAGACTGGTTTGTCTCCTTAATCAACATAGCGGTCATACACTCCTTAACCACTCTATCAGATACACCAGATACAAACTTACTGATTTTGGACCTATTGTCAGCCATCATAGTTGGAGCATACCTCGCTAATTGTGTGAACTTGAGTAAGTAATCCTTCACACTTATGCTACCCTATTTCAAATTTATAAACTCATGACCCTTTGCTTCCCTCAACTCTAGTGGGAAGAAACTGTCTAAGAAAGTCTTATAAAACTCCTCCCACTCCATAGGCCTTGCCTCAACACCTCTGTCTTCCTTTCACTACTTGAACCAAGTGTGAGCTACTCCCTACAATTGATATATATCCAATTCTTCACTCTCATTTGAAGTGACACCCATGATATCTATCACCTTCTCTACCATATCCAGAAACTCTTGTGGATCCTCCTTAGACATGGACTAAGAAAACAAGGGGGGATTCATCCAAGTGAAATCCTGAATCCTAACTACAGTTGTATTTGCTACTGGATTGGTTGATCAACAACCTGCTAGTTGTTTTAAGCATCTACAGAATAGGCTAAGGCCGTGAAAGCATCCCTAAATTCAGTATGGGAAACATGGTCATTCAGGGGATCTTCCTGAATAGGTAGTACGGGATGATCCCTGTTCCTTCTTCCATTGTTTCTTTGGGGAGGCAATATATGTAATCGGAATAGAGGATGAGTTATAAAGAGGAGTTCAATAGAGATCATGCCCTCTCACACAACATGAATACTGAAAGAAAGGAAACTTCCTAAAAACGTCTCATAGCCTCTTGTCTAGGGGTGTGCATTAGTTGGTTCGGTTCGGTTTTATATATTATCGGCTCAAATTATCGGTTTTTAGTTTTTAATTATGCTAAACCAATAACCAAACCAATAAGATACTTTTTTTGGTTTATCAGATTTTAGCTCTTAACAGTTCAGTTTTTGGTTTAACCGATAAGAAAATACTCATAAAATAGAAATAATAGTAATTAACATGAAAAAATATTAAATCTTAGTTGCAACTAAAAATCCTATATAATGTGTTTTAATTTACAAGAATCTTCAAGTTTGGAGTAAATGTTGTTAGGAGAACTTAAGAGTTTGTATAGTTAAAATATAGGTTTGTTAATTGGTAGAAATTAAAGAGAAATTAAGAGAAATATATAATAAGTCATATATATATATATATATATATATATATTGGTTATCGATTTATTCAATAACCCAATAAGAAAAAATTTAACCGAACCAATAACCCAATAATTTTTTTTTCTAAAACCATTAACAAACCGTTAACCCAATAAAAATATACCAATAATATTTTTATCGGTTTAGTTTATCAGACGGTTCAATTTTTGCACATCCCTACTCTTGTCCATAAGTGTGGCGCGCTTCACACCGATGCACAAGACTCTACTCAATGCAACTTTTAGACATCCTAGGATACTTTAAAACCCGACTCTGTTACAAAGTTTTGTCATGGCCCGAGGCTACCCCTAGTCGCGACAACAGTGCTTACGGTCACAAGTAACTATGAGCTAACCCATGAACTGGTACCTGTTGTCAGCATTGAATAAAATGACACTGAAATAGCATATACGGAAGATAAGCTAATAAAATACAAAAAATATGAATACATAATATATATATATATATATATATATATATATAAATGATAGTTCTGAATGTTTGTAACAACTGATAATACTGAAAATTGAACAACTATTTACTGACTGACTGTCTGAAAGCCTTTAAACATTATGAGGAGTTGATGGGACAAACCCCTAATTAACTCCAACTGACTGAACATAAGCGAATACTAAAATAATATGTCCTCGATGGATAAGGACTCACCACTACTGTTGCTGAGTAACACTGAGTTGTCTAATAATGGTTGGAAAACTAAGCGTCTGAACCTATGTTATAAGACTTCATAGAGCAAAGAAAAGTATGCGGTCAGTACTTTGAATGTATTGGTATATGAGATAAGGACCAACTGAAATACATATAGTAACTAAACATAGATGCATGAACATGTAAAACTGAAAATGCAGGACCATACATAAACATGTACTGAAATAATCTAAAATCTGAATAACTGTAATCTATACAACTGAACATCTGAAATATGTACACTTAGTCATGCAAACCTGAATTGATCTATTTTGAAGACTACACTAAGATTATGGGAGATAACTGTGACTGACATGCCTCAATCTGAGCTATGAGGGTCCAACCTATAACCCCAGTTGGAATGGTGTTGATACCTAGCCAGAGAGACCAACACATGAATAACGATGTGGATCCATAAGGTTGATATCCCAAAGGAAAAGTGTGTCATGCCTCTACTGACGTGGTACCCCTCATAATCTATGATGGTGTCATAGGTATGGAATTTAGGGACTGCTACTAATGACTCATGTCTCAACTAACGGGGGAGTCGTCATCCCTATGTTCACTCAGTGCTAAGTGTTACCCCTAACTGAAAGTCTTTGGTATTATTGGTAATTTAACATAACATGGTACTATACTTGTAAGTGTTTAGCATGAATATGACATTCTGAATATGATATTAAAATCAGGGTCTGACTAACTCATTACTTGAAAATAGAAACCATTTAAAGACACATAGGTATAGGGTATTATAACCCGCCATCACTGAATGACCATAAAATACAATAACACAGTTTAAAACTATAGTATAGGATCAGGTTCAAAAACCCAAAAGCATAGACATTTCCTCAAACATGTGAGAATAATGAACTTGAACTTTGGAATGTGTTAAACATGGAAAATCAACATGACTACATGGCTAAATTCATAAATTAGGGAATTTAACATGAAATTCACTTGAATAAGACATGGAAAGCAAAAATTTAAAGTTTGAGGCAATCTAATCTTTCATGGAATCATACATGGGCTGAATTGAATTTAAGTTACCAAGCAAAAAAATGAATTAAACCCAGCTTGACATATAAAATACCATTGTAAAGGAAAATTCCATAATTTAATTAATAGAGAAGGTTTTTGGGATCAATGGGTAAAAGGGACCCATTGATGAATACCCCACATACTTTAAGCTTCTTAACTTGGGAAAGAAACCCTATTCTTGATGCTTTCTTGATGTTATTGAACTTGGGAAGCTTGAATTCTTGATTACTTAGGGAAAAAAGAATTAAATTTGTTCTTAGGGAAGGGGGGTGGGGGGTGGGGGTGGGGGTTCTTGAGAGTGCTTTTGAGAAAAAGGGCAAATAATGCCCTAAAAGATTCCCCAAGTCGTGTTATGGATGATTTTGGTTGAGGGGAAAAAATACTTAATTTCCCCTTAGTAATTTAAATC
Organism: Capsicum annuum; assembly: GCF_002878395.1. NCBI lineage: Eukaryota > Viridiplantae > Streptophyta > Magnoliopsida > Solanales > Solanaceae > Capsicum > Capsicum annuum. The sequence goes on along the minus strand of NC_061122.1, from coordinate 38,152,251 downwards.
AAGAACTGGATGCAATATCCTCATAGTGATGCGGTCTTATCACAGTCGAAGGATTCTCTCACCGTGATACGGTCTGCATGAGGTCAGGAATAATGCTGCGAGGCGGGCTTATCACGATGACCCACTAGTTTCGTGATCTAAACATACCCTAAACCTTGTCCAAAAAATCTTAAACTCCTCCAAGACATACTTCATACATTCCTAAATAGGAATTAACTCAGAAACCAACTTCTCGAGGTCGTAAAGTCCAAAATAAAAATCTTCAAAGTTTAGGGGTCTTGAAAATAACTAAGTCACCAACACTTAGTGAAAATTTCAAGCCTTAAGCCCCTTATGCATGCAACTAGGAACTGAATCGAGCAAAGAATATTGTGGGGTATTATGTGGAGTCTCTATGCTATATCCCACAAAAAATAGGTCATGCGCCAGATCTTCCCTCAGAGCTAGCGTTTATCAGCTTCAAGGCCTTAGAAGAGAAAGTTGAAGTCATTCCTCGATTGGAGAACACTGTTGTTCCTAATGGCCTACACCCTCCTTATATTTCTCAAGTTGCACAGCTTTCTTGCCAATTTTTATTTGGTATTATTGAAGAAAATGGAGTGTTAAATAGACCACTCTGTCGCTTAAAGAGACCAGTGGAGTGTTCTATCATCCAATATTTGATGGACGTATGTGTGTTTATGTCAGTCGAGGATATGACATGAAGAAATCAAAGGGCGTATCAATCGAGTGGTCAGTCCCATCATTTCCTTTGTGCATAATTATCCAAGAATCATGATTACAACTTAGCAGTTGGATTTGCTTAGGATAGGATCTTAAAATAGACCATGAATACAATTTGTTATATATTGACGATTAATGGAACACAATATAGCATAGAAAAATTTGATAGTTCAAAGTAAACTAAGACAATTTGATGATATACACTAATAAAGGTCGAGTACAACTGAACTGGCATTAATATTTCAAAACATTATAGTGGATTCAACGAAATAAACATACAGTGGTATCCTATTTTACATTTAAGTTACATGTTCTTTTATGACCAAGCTATTTGCATAAGGAGAATTTTTTCCTCCACTTAATTTTCTTAAACGTTTTGGTGCAACATTTAATGCAAAACATCTTCCTCCTTCCTAGTTTTGGATCGTAGTCGGATGGAAGAACCTTCATGTCTAAACTTTTAAGGGCACACTCCGATTATCCTCCATACAGACAACGTAAATAGGTTCTTAGTATGGAAGGAGGTATGTTGATTTCTCATACATCAGTGAGGAGTAGTGGTAGATGATTAAGTCGTACACACTACATACTTTAATTGCAAACCTACCATCTCATAAAGCATGGTATTTTCTGCAAGTCATAACGTCTACAAGTACATGACTGTTTCAATAGATTAAATTTTGCAGTACGACCATACTCGATGACGATTTATTCATCGTCACTCACATTTATGTTTGACACATACAATGCATTGCCCTCAGTCATGTTCTTCTTAATTATATTTTCAGAAGCAGGCATGAAAGTATTACCACTCTTGCTCACCTTTTCATAATACTCTCTGATTTTTTTGGCAAACGTCCGAGCAATAAAATTGAAAACAATCTCTATGAGGTACTACCTTTTATCCCTCAATATTAAGTTAAGATACTCGACAATGTTTGTGGTCGTAACATTGAATTTGTAATCCGTAAAGTGTGCCCTGCTCCATATATCAAATTTAGGGTCATTGATATAAGAATGACCACGGAAGGAAGAAAAACTACACAAAAATAATCCATAAATTGAGGGCAACCCGAGGATCCCTTTGAGTTCTAGTTTCGGCCAACAACCACAACACAAGTATCATGAGTTTACAAGGCATGTTAACACCAAAACAACAAAAATACAATAAGAACAAGATGCACACAATGAACACAAGATTCGGATTCAACAAGAACAAATGATTACAAGATACAAACACTAACACAATTGGAAAAAAGGTAAAGATAGATAGTGAGACATAGATTATTACAAGGACTAGAAACTAAAGAGTCTATTAAACTCAAAAATCCCTAATGAATCTAACAACAACACCACACTCTTAAGGTGACCGCCAAGGGAATCAACTCACCTCAAGATCCACCGTTTCCAAGCAAAAACAATATTGTCTTTTTCAAAACCTAAACTACAATGGCTAATCCAAGCCCTAACTAAGAACTACACTAAGGTATTCTACTCTCAAGAGAGAGGATTTTCAATGTCTCATATTTTCATCATTCAAAAACTAATGAGAAAAGACTTAAAAGAGACTGCATATAGTATATTATAAAAGAAAGGCAAAATAACTCCAATGCCCTTAATGAGGTGAGACGGCCATGGAGTGTCATTTAGATAAGTCTAAATGACCAAAATGCCCTCAAGGTTAAGTGACCAAAATGCCTGAATAAAGGGTACCAAAATCGTGAACCACCCAGTGTAGCCCAAACCCGAGAGTCCTCAAGTCTTCAAGGCTTCAAGCAATCTTCTACACTCAAGTTTGTTTAATGGCATGCTCAAGATGATCCCTCCAAGTATGATACCGTTCCCTCCATGCAACCAAATCTTGATTCTTCACGTAGTGGCTTCGAATGATGTCATTGAAAGCTAAGGCGGCCATTTGACTTGTATCAGTCATGCTCAAGGAAGGTTGCTTCTTCGAGGAAATTGTCTTTGAACTCTGTGAAGTGATCAGTGAACTTCTCCAAACCCAATGCATTGGTTGTGTTGTAGTACATATAGATATAAGTTGAAAGGTGGTAATTTATTTGAATATTTTCTCTGAGAAGCCTCGTGAAAAGTCCGTGGTGGGCATGGAAATAATTCTTTGAGATCGCTTGGCCATGCTTCTATATCGGTCAAACATAATGCATAGGTTTGGTTCATAGAACAAAATAGACTTCTACTTCTAAAATAACTCCAATTTCCATAGTTCTCCTTGCCTAATACACAATATGCAATTGGGTAGATATGGTTCTCCGTGTCTTATGAAACAACAGATAACAAAACTCCCTAGAACTTGCCATAAAGATGTGCGCCATCAATGATGATGACCTTTCTCATATGGGCATATCCACAAATGAAAGCTCCAAAGTAATATTTGAACTTGGTTGAATCCTTCTCGACCATGATGGTTCTTATAGAACAAAGTTGAGGGATTCAAACATATATGATAAAGCAGGAAAGACAGTATACCCATGCTCCAATGTCTCTTGAATTAGGTTCTTGGTGATGATGCCTCCTATCTAATACTTCGAATAACCCAGGTTGCAATGGAGCTTCTTAAAATTATTCTCTCGGTGTCTTTTGGGCTTAGTCCTTTATTGTTAATAAACTAGTTCGTACAAATAGTGGCAATGCCGTTAGTAGTGATATTCTTGCTGCTTCCCGTGATATGTTTGACACTACAAGTATACATGCCTACATACTTGAAGATGCAAAACCTTTCGTGCTTTTATATCTACTTTCCCGTAATATCCATTTACAAGAAGTATCGACATACTTTAACTTGTAGAATCTTTTACAAATCTTAATCATAGCAAAATGGAAATACTTCATCACCGAGGCCTTCTGCACTAACAACTTCAGCATTTTCTTGTTTGGGAATGTTTGTTTGATGTGCAAATTGGTTTTACTATAGAAGGAGTGGCTGGACTGCCCGTCACCACCTCTACCACTACCACCACTCTCTTTTCTTCTTTTTTAATATTTGGATAATCTTCCACATCCTTATCCATTGAATGAATACCTACTATTCGCTTTTTTCGTAGAATTATCATAAAAAATTGAGGTCGGTGGTGGTGGGGTAGGGTAGATATCGAAGCCTCCTTCCACAACCTTTTGAGTACACTGGCTCTCAAAATAGGTCTAGAACCATCGAGGCCAATGATAAGCAAGTAGAATACAATGTGCCGATAATTTTTTATGATTATTAAACGTATTTTTCCTCTCTCATTCATTAAATAGATAATGACCAAGTCGTATGATCAAAACATAAGTCCCCACTACCAATTATTCTTGCAACCATATTATTGTATGAACTATTGTGATGAAGGGCGACGAGAAATATTTGTTTTTTCTCACAGATTTCTAGTTCTAAAATTTAGGGATCACCTCCCACTGACCCATGATATCAACACTAACAAGAACAATTTATGCAATAGAAATTATAGACAAAAATGATAATCTACAATAGACTGGCTTGCTGGTTTATACTCAATAGACTGCCTAGAATATACATTTTGATGACTGATTAGATCTCCGTACAGTGATGAAAATATTAGACCTAGTTGTTTTTCTGATGACAAATGGAACAATAGAGCTAATTATAGCAGTGGAAGAAGATCTGGAGTATTGTAATGTGTGGGAATGGAGCTAATAAAGCTAGAAGGTCCAAAAGAAAAGTGGACTAATTTGAAAGATTTATGAGAAATAATGAAGGGAATAATCTGTGGAGCCATGGTTAATAATGGATGAAAATGGATGGATCATAGCAGTGATTGTGTGATTTTCCGGCAGTAGACGACAAAAATCATTGATGAAACTTTAAAATTGAAAAAATGGTGTGGATCAAGCAAGGAGATTCTTGAGGAATTTTCTATTTTTATTTTTTTTAGAAATAAATCTGGTTTTATAATATTATGTATTGGAGTGATTTATTCTTCTTAAAAGTTGGGGTAGGAGGTGGGATCAGGAGTTAAATACTTTAAAAACTGTGTGCTAGGACTGTCTTTTTTCTTTAAACTCCTTTTTAATCAATGTCTCTTTTATTGGGTCAGGTCACTGAAAATAGTTGGGCCAGTGAGGGCCACTCAAAGAAAAGGCCTGGATATAGTCCAAATTAAGAAAAGAGCAATCTGGTGTACTAAAGCTTCCGCTATCTACAAGGGGTGTGTGGATTTAACAGGTAGGTAAAATAGATTTGATACATATTTGTAGTGAATCTATTTTTATTTAGTACGTGGATGTTATCTTTTAATAATTTACTCTTTTCGTAATATATATTCATTAATTATTTTATCCTGTAGTAATTACAGAGTTACAAATTCTTGTATAATAATTTATCCTATCTGTGCTATAATATATATCTAATTCTAGATTTTCAATGTTATTTATTATTTTGTATTGTTCTTCTCGTAGTGAATTTTTTAAATTATATAGACTATCACATGTACTTTTGTCTAAATTTTCTAAGGTTTTTTCTATCCATTTTAATTTTTCTTTTAGGTCTTTCATTATTTGTCTAATTCGGTTTCTATAATTAATTTCATTATTTAGATTTTCTTGATTTTCTCTAGTTTGTCTAATATATTCTAACATTTTTTAATCTGAATAATATCCTTCTGGGTAAATTTCTTCGTATAACTGTTCTAAGTAATTTATAGTTTCAGTTTCGTAATCTATTACTTTTTCTAATATTATTTTCTTAATATCTATAATTTCTATGTTTTTAAGTATATACAATATTAAAACTTTAAGATAATCTAAATGATCTATTTTTTAAAATTGTTTTGTAGTTGTTTGTTTTAGTCTTAGTAGTTTTTGCATATTTTTATTAAGAAATTTTATATCTTTGTTTTCCATGTATTTATTTTTATTTTTATCTATTTTTCTAGTAACTGTAAAAAATTTTTTTTTTTTTGTTTTTCTAAAAATTTTATGTAACTTATCATTTTAAGTATTTATAAGAGTAGTTAGGTATTTGTGGTATATAGTTTATTCTAGACGTATAATATTTACCAAAAGCTTTTTCTAATATGATTTTTCTTATATCTGCTACTTTTATATTTCTAAGTGCATACAAAATAAGTATCTTGAATTTATCTACCATCACATCAGATATATTATCATTCATTTTTCATAAATTTGCTTTTTTCAAAATATTCCCTTCAATCACGTACACAACAAAATATGGTCATATTGGCTTACTATATACTAGATTATTCTTAAATAATATGTTCTTCTGTCACTATTAACATGGTAATCCGGATACTTTTTTCCCTTAAACAGCGCCTCTACTCTGGTTACTCCCCGCCACGGCTTCTTGCCTCATTGGTTTCACCTTTAGGATGGCATAGTCCTTAGGGATATTTCTCCGTTTCCTCTTTGTTAATAAACTTCTTAACATATTATTCTTCGAATAATTTTACTATAAAGTAACTAATATGAATTTATTTTATCATATCATGATTGTTGGGAATTATGAAATTAGCTATTCATAATTATAAATAGATATACCTGTTCCGGTAGCTTTGATGTTTCTGAGTTTTGTTGTTCCATAGCTTTTTCCATTGGAGTATATTTATCTAATTAACTGAGTAAAATTTTTTTTTGTTGTTGGAATGGAGAGAGAAAGATTTGTTTCCAAAAGAAGGCTTAGAAGGCTTGCCTTTCGCAATACCCTCGTCCTTTGTATTTATAGAATGAATTTACATGTCTGCTGTTGCTAAAAAGTAATGAAAATTAAAACAGTGGGGCCTATCCCCATCTAACTTCTCCTAAAATTCTAAGTTACATAAAGTTTCTTACAATTCCTAAAACTAAAGAAAGAAAATAGTCAACAATAGTGGCTTACATATACATTTTTTCTACGTAAAAAGTCTAACAAATTAATTAATGTACAGTATCTTGTCTCCGTTGATTTTGTCGTATCTGCTCCATTATTGCTCTGTATCTGTTCCATTATTGCTCTGTATCTGCTCCATCATTGCTCTTTATTTTTATCCTTCCAGCTGGCATTTTTATCATCTTTATTCTAGATGTACCTCTGGAATAATATTATCTTCTCCATTGCACCTCGAACATTGGTGGTCTGGATATTTATGTCCAATTATCTTACAGTATCTCGTTAGTAGTCCGTCTGAAATAAATCCCTTTTTTATTGCTCGTGCGGTAGATTGTTTTTCTGGGTTGAGTAGTGTTAATATCCACTGTCTTACATCTTCCATATCTGCTTGTCTTAGTTCTTTTGAATTTGAATATATCATTTGGTGGTCTCTTGAATAGTAGCTCCATATTGGATTTCCGTTAGCGTAGTTATTTGCTAGTTCTTGTATGATCGTAGCTAGTCCAATAAGTCTTTTATTTGCGTAAAAATCTGGTATCTCTATTCTAGGTATCTCCGGTTGTCGCGATATATCTTCCGGTATAATCATATCTCTTGTCAGTCCTATTTTTACAACTTGTATCACTGGTTTTATCTCATCATATAATATCTCTGCTGGTGCAGTATAACACTTTATATAAAATAAAGTTCCTTTTGTTATTCTTTTATAGGTAGTGAATATCTTATATAATTCCTCCATAGCTGTTAGCTCTTCTCCGTCTTGGGTGTATATGGTATTTAGTAGTCCATAGTCAAAACAAGTTTTAACTAGGCTTGGGTTAGTTTTGGGTAGTGCTATCAGTTTGTTGTATCCTTGTAATTTTTGGGTTATATAATTGGTATTTGGTTCTTTGATATCTGTAGCTCTGGGGTTATGGTTTAGAAAAGTTTGTACTCTGTATATATTTTCTATGTATTTTTGGGCTGTATAGTTGTATATTTTCTTGTCTTGGTTTAGGCTGTCTCGGTATGTATTAACTTGTGGGGGTATGAATAAATGGTCTTTTTGTGTTTTAGGGGTAAATGGTTTTTCGAATATTTTATTCATATTTGTATTCTGATATCTCGGCTTATTAACTCCTTTGCTTGTACCTGCAGAAGTAGATTGATAAATGTTATGGGTTTTATGGAGTGTCCCAACGTCTCCTTCTAGTTCTGGATTTTTTATGTCTTCCGATCGACATAGCTCTGCACACTGCTGAGTTAGCTGTTTTGTAGCTATAGACTTCAGTTTACCTTCATTAGTCTTTAGCTTTTCTATCTCATTACCCATACTGTCCACTTTCATTGAAAGCGTAGTTAGGGTGTTAAGTATTTTTTCTAGAGTATCTTCCTCTACTATATCAGTCTGTGTAGCTTTGTCTTGATATGTAATCTGCAATAACATTTTTGTTAGTACTGATAACTTCAATTGTAAATGTGAAATTTAATATATTTAAAACTAGTCTTCGAATTTCTTTTGTTGTAACTGAATTTTGTATTTTCTTTGTTAGCCACCAGCGTACCTGTGTATTATCTGTTCGTACAATAAATTTGTTATATACAATATATGGCTCAAATGATAATAAACACTTATATAATGAACATAACTCTTTTCTATTTATTTCCCATTTTATTTCTGTTTCGTTGAACGTACCTGAGTAATATCTACAATGATGTTCTATTTTTTCTGCTTCATATCGATATTTAAGTACTCCTCCGTAACTATATTCACTTGCATCTGCTTCTACTATATATATAAATTTTCTATTTTCGTCTGGAAATTGTAATTTAGGTAATTCTCTACAAAGTAATTTTATTTTTTGAACTTGTTTTTTATCTTTTTCATCATAATTATATTCTATATCCTTTTTTAATTTTTTCTGCAGTGGTTTTAAGGCTTCTGCTAATTTTGGTATATATTCGCTTACTTGGTTTACTAATCCTAAAAATGATTGTAATTTCTTTTTTGTATCTAATTCTTCTTTCGAATTTATTATTTTTTGTACTATATGTTGCTGCATTTTTACTCCACTTTTATCTATTTGTATTCCTAAGAATTCTATCTGGTTTTTCATAATTTCAGCTTTCTTTTTGCTTAGACTTATTCCTGATTTTTCTATTATATCTGTGAACTGTTCTAATAATTTTAAATGTTCTTCTTTAGTTTTTGTATATAATAATATATCATCTATATATACTATACAATTAGATAATTGTTTAAAATAATTATCCATAAAATGTTGATATCTACCTGGTGCATTTTTATATCCAAATGGTAACACGTTCCATTCATAAAATCCTTGTGGTACTGTAAATGCGGTTAATTCTTTAGATTCTTCTTCTAGCTTTAGGTGGTAAAATCCTGATTTACAATCAAATTTGCTAAAATAATTATATCCTTGGATTTGTCTTATTTTTAATATCTTATTTGGTATCGGATAATTATATGTTATAGTTTTTGCATTTAAATTTCTATAGTCAATAACCATCCTACTTTTTCCTCTTTTTTGTTCACTATGTTTATTTACTATAAATGCTGGACTGTTATGTTTACTATTACTTTTTTGTATATATTGTTTTTCTAATAATTCATCTATATGCATTTTAAATTCTTTTAAATCATCAAAATTATATGTTAATGGTTTTTATGTTATTATGCTATTCTTATCTATTAATTCAATTTTTATAGTAGTTTTGTGTTTTTCCCATCCTTTTAATGGATCTTCACTATATAATTGTTCTAATTTTTTCTGGATTATTTCTATTTTATTAATTGAAAATATAGTTATTTCTGTTTTATTTATCGAAAATACTACTAGTTCTACTGTATCTTCAGTATTGTTTATATTTTCTAACTTTTGTGTAATTTTTTCACTTCCTTTTATCCAATCGGTTTTCTTTCTTATTTTATTATTAACTCTTTTTGCTCTTACTTTTTGTTTGCATGGTGTTGTAAACCACCAGTCTGTTTTAGTTATTATATGTGGGTATAATTTATCTAAAAATGGCATTCCTAAAAGTATATCTTTTGATGTTAATTCATAGTTATAAATTTCTTCTATTGTTAATATCTTATCCCATACTTGTATTTTTACATTCCTAGCTTTATAAGTAATTAAGCTTCCTTCATTATTAAATCCTTTAACTATTATTGGTGTTTTTAGTTTGTCCCATTTGCTTTCTGGTAAGCAATTATATCTACATAAATTAGCTTCTGCTCCTGTATCTATCATGGGCGTATAATATCTACTGTAATATCCTTCTACTACTATCTTCATTAATACATGTATCTTCATTTCATGTTAAGGCTCTTTTTAAGAATAACTTTTCTTGGTTATGTGTTAAGGTTAATTGTGTATGTTCTATATTATATGGTTTTACTTGTTCCAACCATTTTATTCCTAATATTATATCTGCTTTTTGCATTTCTTCCTTTACTTCGAATTCTATTTTTATTTTTCTAACTCCTAATATTAATTCTTTTTCTGCTAGATTTTTATTATTTATTAAACTTCTTGGTAAGTCTGGGCATATATTATTATCGGTTTTTATTTCTTCATTTTTTACTAGATATTTTGCAATATAATTTTCTTCTTGTCCTGTATTCAAAAGTATTAGATATTCTTTTTCATTTATTTTTCCTGTTATGTAATATTGGTTTAAATTACTTATTGAGTTTGTTTCATAACTTGTTCTTTTTGATGAGCTTGATGACTCTGGCTTTTCATTAGCTATTCTTTTCGTTGTACTTATTCTATCATTTACTATTTCTAAATTTTCTTCTGTATCTATGTCTCTATAGGTATAATCATTATAATCTATTGTTTTTACTATTTGTTCAAATGGGCTTTCTATTTGTATTTTGTTAATTTTATTTTTTTCCGTTATTTTATGTTTTGTTGTTAATACATATAGGTTTTTACATCTTGCTGTAAATATTTTACTTCCTGGGGTTAACTCTATTCCTGATATTTTCCAATATAATACTAATGATTTATCTATATTCCTATCTGTTACTGCTACTGAATAATTCGCACTTATTATAAATTTAAATTTTTGGTATATTAAATTTCCTTTTACGGCAGTTATTATGCTTTTTTCTATAGGTTTTATAATTCTATCGTCTGCTAAATATAATTCTATTGGTGTATCTATTCCTTCTCTAAAACATGCTTTTATTAATATCTCTGTACCTCCAAGGTGTACATATTTTATTGGATCTCCTTTACTTTTTATATCATTTATTTCTTTATTAATTATTCTTTTTGTTACTAGTGGTATACTAGCTTTTCCTTTTGCATATCTGCAATCTATTACATGTTCTTTTTGGCATACTACGTAATATTCATCCTTTTTCCTAGTAAAAATATTTTTTATTGTTGGTATTTTAAATATTTTGTCTACACTTAAATCTAATTCTTTTCCTTTTATTTCATCAAATATATTACTGTCAAATATTATTTTTTGTTCCGTTCCTTCATCATTTAAATATTCTTCCTTTGTGATTATTTTTATATCTTCTTCAGTCATTTGATTCATCTATTTCGCTATCTAGTTCATTATCTGTTTCATTTTCTGAAATCTCATATATACTATCTTCACTTTCTAATTCATAATCTATATAATCTATCTGCATGTATTCGATATTTTCTATTTTTATTTCTGATATTTGTTTATTTTTTGGATTTTTAGGTAATTTACAATCTCTAGCTAAATGTCCTAACTTTCCACAATTATAACAAGTACATTCTTTTATAGATTTCTTTTTTCTATATGGTCTTTTATGTTTATAATTTTTTACATAATATCTTTTTCTTGGTTTTTTATATTTATATTTTGATTTTTTATATTTCTTATATTTCTTATGTCTTTTTCTTTTCTTATAATATCTTTTTTCGCATCCAAATTGCGGTGCTATTTTATTTTTGCAACAAGCTAAATTTCTTATTAATGTTTTTTCCATTTTTAATTCTTCTCTATATTTTTCACATAAGTTTCTATACCATTGTTGTAAATATTTTATTCTTGCTCCTAACGTATCTACTATTTTTGCTTCTTCCCAACTTTTTATTATTTTCGAACTAAATGGTTCAGGTAATTTATTAAAATATAATTTTCTTATTTCTTTACTTTCTTCTATACTATATGCTCCTTTGTAATAATATTCTTTAAATGCGCAAGTATATTCATCTATATAACACATATTACATATTGCTAATTTTAACATTAAATTTCTATTTGTATCTTTTTCTTCATTTTGTTCTTCTTCGATTATTGTCGTACTACCAAATTCATCTTTTATAGCTGTTTCATATTTTTTTAATAGTTCTATAGGTGTTAGTTTAGTTGTCGTCGATGATGTTCCTTCTATAGGTTTATTAGTTCTTAATACTTTTTTGCTATTTTCGGTTAGATTTGCAAACCATAGTTTTACTGATCCTATTAATGTTTTTTCTATATATTCCGGTGCATCTGTTATATTTATATTATTATCTAATAATTGTTTTGTCATATATCCTGTCCATAATTGTATTGTTTTTTCTGTATCTATTACACAGTCTAGATCTAAAAAGTTATAATTTTTATTTACTATTTGTTTTGGTGTCCATTTATCATATTCATTATATTTTTTAAACTTATTCTTATAATATATAGGTCTCCTTATTTCTGTTGTTTTAGGTATTATATTTTCATTTTCTTTTTTATCAAGAGTATTTATTTCTGTTTGGGTATTTTCCAAGTTTTCCTCATTAATATTTTGTTCTTCATTGATTTCTAAATTTTTTGTATTTGTTAATATTTCTGTGTATGTTTCACTATCTTCGGACTCATAATTATCTGTTTCTTCAATATCTATATTATTTATTTCTAATTCTTTATTTTTTATTTCTAATTTTTCCTTAAATTGATTTATCTCATTTAGTAATTTCTGTTCTCTATCTTTTTCTTCTTTTTCTTTCTGTCTTTGTTCATACAGTTCTTTTAGCATTTGTAATTCTTTTTCTAATTCAGCAATTCTACTATTTTTGGTTTCTTCTATTTTTCGTATTTCTTTCGTAGTTTGTTGTTTTATTTTTTCTATTTCTTTTTTCCTATCTATCTCTTCATTTTCTTTTTCTATTCTTACCATTACTGTTAATTTATCTTCTAATTTTAATTCTTCTTTTTCTAACATTAGATATAAATGTTCACCTATTTTCTTGTATCTTCGTCCTAGATTAGAAAATACTATTTTTATTTTTGATCCTTCGTAGTTTTCATATATTTTTTCATCTATTATAAATTCTTCTTTATTCATTTTATTGTGAATAGTTCATGTTGATATATATATTCTAAGCTATCTATTTGTGATTCTAATTTTGATATTTCATCTTTTTGTGTATCTATTGAATTTTTACTTACTCCGGCAAATATATTATAATGTAGTCTTTCTATTCTCATTTTTAATTCTTTACGTTTTTCAGAGATAATTTGTTTTAATTCTTTATATTGTTGTATTTTATTCATTTTAAATTATATTTATAATATCTTGGTGGATATCTAAATCTAATTTTATTGTAATTAGGCGGTATATATTTCATTCTTCTAGATTTTAAATGTGTTATTAATTTTGATTCAATACTAGATATTAATGTAATTAAATAGGCTAGTTTTTGTGGATTTTCTTTTGTTTTATTTAGACTTATATATTCTGAATAATTACTAATTAATGATTTTCTAATTTTTCTAAAAGCTTCTCTATTTTTAAATGGTCTTCGCATAATTAATTTAATATTTTCGTAGGTAATTTTTTAACTTTAAATCTAATTCTAATTCTATAACTATAACTCTAACTCTAATATATATCTCTTCCGTACTTTTCAAATTGCTGTGCTCTGATACCATTTGGAGGGGGGTGTGCGGATTTAACAGGTAGGTAAAATAGATTTGATACATAATTGAGCTAAAAGGAAAAGACCTGTAATTATCTCAATTACAAAATATGGAGCTCTCACACATCTGAACTACATGAACATAATTTTCAAAGCTCTAGGCATATGTCATTCGGATTTAAAGAAAGGAAAAGTAGCTTCTAGTGTGAGATGGTAGTAAAGGAAAAGTAGCTTCTAGTGTGAGATGGTAGTGGGATAAAAAGGGCCAAAGGGCAAATGTCTTATGGAGAACAATTTCATATAAAAAAAAAAAAAAATTGAGTAAAAATGAATGAGTGGATAAAGAATTAGGAACCGAAGGTTTGGATAAAAAAGCTTAATAGCTTTTGTTTATTATGCAGAGAAACTCCACTCAACACGGCCACACTTAGTATTTACTACACATTAAATATTTTTAAATTGAGATTGGTATATATAGAAGACCAAAAATAATCATGTAGCCTTTCTTATCATGGTGGTATTAAAGTCAAGACACATTTATTATCTAGGTATCAGAACTTAATTTCACATCTATTAGCATTTTTTCGTACTTCTTGAACTAATTCCTTATTATTTTCTACTATTAAACTAAAAATATAATAATTATTTTTTTGAAAATCATTATATGCGGTTTGTTACACCCCATTTTAACACGGGTCAAACCAAGGTTCAACATATTGAAAACCTCAAATTAAATTAAGAAAGTCGTCATCTAATTAGTTCTACCGTAAATTAGGACACCTATTATAAACTATGTAATTAAAGCAATTAAAGACTTCATTTTAAGGTCTAATTATCCTAAGTAATTCTAGGTAAGGGTTCTTATTATCCTAAAGGGGAGGAATTAGGCACCCTAAAGTATCCGCCACCTATGGTTAACTGACCAAATTTAGGTTAAATAAAGAAATTAAATTATATTAATAAAGATATGAGACATGTATTAAAAAATATATGTAACATATACTTTTAAAAATAACATTCACCAATTATTTATAAGAAAAACATATTAGAAAACTTCTAGAAAAACCTCATCAAAAAATTGAAAGTTCAATCTACTTTTCAAAAATTACCGAAAATAATTTTTATAAGACCTCTCAAAAAATAATGCAATATTATTTTGTGAAAAAAAAAATCTATTTAAAATTGATTCTTTTAAAATATAGATAATAACTTGCAATTAACAATTAAAAAAAATTAGTTACATTAAGAACTTCACTTTTTTCTTTATTCTAAAAAAATTACTCTTTTACGTTTTTTTAAATTAAAATTAATAAAAATAGATTAATTATACTATACTAAATGAATAGCTAATAAATATAGTTGTTTAAATCTACAATAACTTGAGAAATAAATAAATAAAATATTTTCTTGTCATTTGAAATTCTTAAAAAAAACCTTGCGAAGTCGGTTTGACAAAGGTCTCATATTTTGTTTTAAATAATAAAAAATGAAATCGATTTACCATATCCAAAATTATTGAAGTTGATTTTTGAGTTTAATGATAGTAAATTCGTCTACCGCGAAACCTATATTTTTTTAACTATTTTGATATTACTAGCTAGTGAGAAATTAATTTTATCCAAAAAAAATAAGTCACTATTCCGTATTAAAGAAATGTTAAAGGACTCTAACAACTCGACCATTTATTCTAAAGGATATATTAATTACCTACCAAATTTCAGTCTTTTAATGATATAAAATAAATCTTGAAGCCTAGTAATTATTCTAAGTTTAAAATCTAAGAGGTAGCATGGGAACAACTAAATTTGCTATAATATTCAAAAAAGTTAATTCAAACAAGAACATACAAAAACAACAATTCAAAATGATAATGTGCGAAATATTAAACAAAAATAATAATAAGTTTCTATAGAATAAAGCTTGCAAAGAGGGAAGGAGGTACTAGACTGCTAGACAGAAATATGTAATGCAATATTGTTCGCTTCTTTGATTTAGACAGAGATGGAGTAAGCCCTGAGACCCCAAATACGCTCCCAAGTGTACATGTGAAAAAAGAAAGAAAATGATAAGTAACAAAACCTAGAATTATTAAACCTACCAGAACAGGTATATTTATTTATGATTATGAATAGCTAAATTCATAAATTGCTAACAATCATGATATGATAAAATAAGTTCATGTTAATTACTTTATAGTAGAATTATTCGAAAAATAGCATATTAAGAAGTTTATTAGCAAAGTGGAAAAGGAGAAAAATCCCTAAGAATTATGTCATCCTAAAGGTGAAACCGGTGAGGCAAAAAAACCGTGATAGGGAAGTAGCCAGAGTAGAGGCGAGTTTGCTTCTTCTCCTGTATCTATCATAGGTGTATGATACCTATTATAATATCCTTCTACTATTATTTTTACAAGTACATATATTTTCATATCATATATTTACAAGTACAAAACTCTTTCTAAATTACCCAATGCAAATAGTAGAAGAGAGAAAATTAATGAGTCAAGCACCAAAATGATACATCGGCCAGTAGCCTCAATGAGTAGCACAAACTAAAAAAATATTCCAAACATGACTCGATAATTTTACAATTCAACTAGAATTTGATGAAACCATTTACAAATAAAAATCTCAATGAAACCATTCAACACTTTAAAACCAATCTAAGCATGCTTACAGTATGCATATCATTTCCAATCCTATCCCCAAAAAGTATTACAATCAACATGTTCAAATATATTTTAATGAGATTACAACAAAAGGTCCCATAAGCAGTCCATTCAAGGCACATTGAGCAGTCTATCAAAGGTTCTACTAGAACTTAAACAAATAAAATGAACGTGTCATATTTACATACTAATTAACTATCACAAGTGTAGTTTCGATTAACTTGGCCAATACCATACTCCTAAAACACAAGCTTTATTCAAATCTTACTAAGCTTGGGGTGCTAAAGGAGACACTAGGACACAACTCGTAGATTAGGAGAACTCACGAGGGTCTTTACTTATCAAAAAAAGAAAGATCAATACAAGAACTCCAGTTTTCCAGTGGTTCCATGAAACAAAAGAAAGGAGGAAAGAATTAAAATCAAAGTCAGTTGAAACAAACGAAATGAACTCGACAACATGCACATAGTGTTTGAATCCAAGTATGAACCAAGTATGATACCATATTTAACTTAGATGATCCACAAAAACAAAGTTAAGGAATATTACTACTATCACATTATCCAGGTTATCACTTACACATTTGAATACCACAGTCAGTTAATTAGGTTAAACAGGGGAGGGACAAATTAGATATGTTGAGGTGGTTACTATGGCCTAACTCTTAACAAGTTAATCTTGATAGTCCTAAATTCACTACTAAAATAATAAGTCTGACCTAAATAACCAAAAACAGATCCTGGAAATAGTGGGAAGTATAAAAAAAAAAAACTTGCTAAAAGTTATGAGTGATTACGTTTTGAAAATTTAAATTGAGAAGATGCAAAAATGGGCTCAAATTAATATAGTGCAACATAAGTGAAAGTGAATCATACAAAAACTTAAAAGACATAATCCCCTCTCCTTTTCCACAATATAAGAAACTTCCATTTCATGATCAATGGGTAAGCAAAGCTATATTTTTGCTAAAAGTGAAATTCACAAGGGTAAAGCATCCTTGTTAGTACAGGAAACAAAATCAATTAACCGAAACGACTTCACAAATACATTTTTGTGGAACTTTCACGAATCTAAGAATCATTTTTTAAATACGATACCTCAAAAAGCTCATGGGTAGTCAGGTTGAGATCTTACGCAAGCAAATAATTGAATTTAAGGTAATAATAACGAAAAAGACAAACGTTAATCTTTAAACTAAGTTCAAGCTAGCGATGAAAACTTTATACTCATTTAAGCACATTTAGGCTTGAGTTACTGCTTCTATATGCATGTTATGAAAATATGCAAACTGACCTACAAGCAAATAGCTAGCTCCACTTAAAAATTTTAAAACAACAGTCTTTTCCACAAATCTGGAAGCTAAAGATGTTTTAAAAAATATGCACGGTGAATCAGAGACATAACTAAGTAAGAGTTTCCATGATTTATTACGGAGATTTTACAATGGGTAGTCAAGACATACTTACAATTTTAAGAACTTTATAGCATTTTTCATGAAAAACTGAAAGCTGCGAACATCTTATAAACACACAACTATGCACGCAACATACTAGACAAACACTGCGGTATTAAGAGACATCCGTAATGATACTATAGTTATCCTTTTTGGGGAAGAGAACTACGGCTTCCTCGTTGGAGATCCAAATTTAAACTCAAACTTTGATTTTGGAAAGAGAGCAAGAGAAATAAGGAATAATTGGATGAATTTGTTGATATTTTTTTGTATTGCTAATTGCTGATTCTTGGTCTTTTTTAATTCTTCCCCTAAACATGGGAGCCCAAGGACTCCATTTTATAGCCGGATCTAAGGGTACTGCAACGATTATCACTAGAGGCTTCAAGAATTCAGATTTTGAATTCTTGGAAGGCCAAAATCTTATAGAGAAACAAAGGGGCCAAATTAGAAGAAGAAGAAGAAAAAGCCTGATTGTTCATATTTTCAGGTTGACGTGAAGAGGGAAAAGGGGTATTTGAAGGTGGAAGACCTGGAACCATCGAATTTAAGGGATAACAACCTCTAATCTGAGTTCTTCACTCCCTTCAACTTTTTCAGAAGTTGCAGTATCTCTGTTTTAAGAACAAAAGTTGTGGGAAAGATGAGTGAAGTGACCGACAGATAAAATAATGAAAAAGAAGGGGAAAGGCTAAGACCACTGGAACTCGCCATTATCTAGTGGTCTAGGGAATGGTTGGCGTTTGCAGGTTGGAGAGAAGAGATCACTAGTTTTGGTTTAGTTTCAACGACAAATGTTAAGGGAGTATTAGGGTTGGTTAGGCTAATGGGATACTTCGGTCGGGTTTTCGGTATAATAGTGGGTTGATTCAGCTGATAATTGGATAGGAGTTATATTTAGTTGGGTTGTTATTTGGCTGAAAAGCAAGGAGTAAATGACCCAAATTATGCAAAACTGAATGAAATTTGCAAGAAAATCTAATTTTTCTCACTTGTTATTACTTAATTAATTTAATGACGCTTCTTCCATCCTAATTAATTTTCCATAATGTACACGTATATATATACATCGTAACTATATTTAGAAATATATTATAACGAACCAACAAAATTTGTTTAAAGTAAACGTGTACATACTAATATTTAAATATTTATTGCGATATAAATAATTATATATATATATATATATATATACTAAAATTACTAAAATTAATATGAAGGATAAAAAGCATCATTTTGATAAAGTATTCAGGACTAAGAAACATAGAAAAATTAATTATATGAAAAGGAGAACAAGATTGGGTGTGAACATGGTTCATTTGGCTATGTTGCATACAGACGATCTTTCAGATTTTATAGGGATGTTGATCACCCCCCCCCCCCCCCCCCCCCCCTCCCCCCTGCTCCCTTTTTTTTTTTTTTTTTTTTTCTAACCACTTTTTTTTTTTTTTTTTTTGTTTTTTTTCCCCCCCCCCCCCCCCCCCCCCCAGTTTTATAATTTTTGCAACTATTGCATTTTATGGAGTGCTATATATTTATTCAAGTAATTTTTATTTTTTAAAGATTCTTTATCTTAGTTTAACTTGAAATGAAACATAAAAAAATTAAAAAAAATAGCCATATTTTCAGTTTTATGGTCTTAACCTAAAAAAAATATCTTTTGAATCTTATGATTTAAGTAAAAGGTCCATAGTGTCCTAATTACCATGCATGTCCATTCTAAGTGATTTTAATCCTTAGATGTGGATGGCAATTACATTCCTTGTTGCACAATTACCATTGACTTATAAGTAATTCCAAAATTGGTATTCATGAGTTGGATAGATATATGAGGTTATCTAAGTAACACATTACAACTAGAGCGAATGTGGAGGGACCTCAGCCCATCATCGTGGAAGTAATGTGCACATTGCTAATGAGACGGAAATAAAATATCAATATGGTAAATAGCAGTCATATCATATTAAATGTTCTCATGTGATCAGAGCTTTCGAGCATGTTGGGTTGGTGTATAAAATTATATTGCACCAAAACATAGCATGTGGAAATACAAAAAGGATAAACTGGGAAGTTAAATTCACTTGGTGATGAAGTGTGTTAACCAAGAAGTCTGTTTGCCTATTGCTAACAAAAGTTTTTTACAAAAAAGTACGTGTTAAAGAAAAAACTCGTATGCCCAATGAAGTGGAAGTTCTAGAAAGTACATACTCTTAGAAGTGCTCTTTGTGCAAACAGGGTGATGATACACGCAACTCTCCCTTACCAGATTGTAGAGTTAGTTCATCTCAAGATAGAAATACCTCTCGTGATGAGAGTACTTCTAGGAGTTGTGATTAAATATGAGGACATATAATGTAGTTCTCTTGGGGATATTATTGAAGATTTTCGATATCTGTTGAATGTATGTAAAACCTCTATTAAACGGATTTGGAGAAAGATGAACCAATGTGTTGTCTTTCTAGCGAATGAAAGTCATAAGCATGATAAAAAACTTGCTAATAACGAAAAATATTATCAAGGACACATCATAAGCTACAGTTGAAAAAATAAAATAATAAAAAAATAAATAAATTATTATCCAGGCTGGGGCACTGATATAACTTGTGCTTATCGTTATTGAGTCGATTTCTTCTTTCTTTAAGTCAATGAGGCTGCTAACTAGTCTCTGAACCAACTGATAACTTGTGCTTATCATGCATGCTACTATGATAATTATAAATCTTTGATGAGTATAGGTAATATACCTTGATAAAAGACCAACATATATAGGTCCAAAATAGACATATTTGGCTTGGCTGTTGAGGTCTTAATTATAAGAAAGCAAGACACAACTGCGTTTCACTTTGATATTAGTCTATAAAGCCTTTGAAACATAGACAACTTAACTTAGGTTGCGGAAGTACCCCGTCATACCCTTAACTTTAATACAATATCAAAATATATGCTTAAAATCTGACAAATCCTTAAATCAACCTGAAGATCACCAAAAGTCGTTAAGTATCATGTGCTTCTATTGGAGAGATCTACTTAGCTAGTTGGACTACCAAATGGATATGCACTTCTTTCAACAAGTTAACACCATTAATGCAAACAAACTATGCTACCCTGCCAGAAACAACATTCTTTACTCAATGAAATTGACAAAATTTCCAACAAAGGCCGTTTTGACAAAATGTGGATCTTACACCCACTATTCCATTTTTACAATTTGCAACCAATAGCTTAAAATAAGTAAAAAAATCTTGAGACCCGAACCAAAGATTCCTAGTTCCGACAACCTAAGTTATGAATTTAACTACTCTTTCTTGAAAGATCACAATTTGCAATTATAGATGCATTCATAATTATGAACTTACGAGTTTGAATAGATCAAATCTGAAAACTTAAATTCTCAAAGACAATATTGTAACCAATGATCAAGTTATGAAAATTCTTGCAATCAAGGACAAAAACAATGTGTATGTTTGTGAGGCCTCAACGAAAGTATTAGTGCCTAAACTGTAAAAGAAACCAAGTAGTATCAATAGAAAAAAATTAAAACATATCCTAATTAAACATCGATTTCAGGTCGGGAGATCTTACGGGTCGTGTGTCAAATTTGCCTCTCTTCAAGTATGCTTAATAGTAAATTTGTCATCGTTGAGCAAATATCGACAATCTTCAATAATAGCATCGACAATGGTGTTGGATGTTCTCATCCTTAATAATGACCTTGAATTTTTCTATCATTATTAACGTGGGTTGCTAGGTTGAATAACAATGTAGCAACATTTGTCATTAGTTCTATCTCCTAAATTCAGAATAACCTGGCTATTGGTTTGACTGATTGGAACTCACAAGGTGTAAGGCTAAATTATGAAGGAGAAATGCATATCAAGAACTTTTTTATTTCTAAGACTAGAATTGTAAACTCCTAATTAAGCCAAGGATTGATTTATCTTCTATTTCACTATACGTTTGATGGTATTGCAATATATATCCCTGAAAGTAACAATAAACCACTCAAGTGCTGGTTCAATAATCATTGTTGTGACCCATGTGGTTGACGTGAAAGATACCTCACCTGCTGATGTGGACACACATACTCAGCAAGGGGTTGAATTTATGAGAAGAAGTGAGTGCGTGAGGATTCCATAAAAAAGTATTACTAATTTCATAGTGAAAGTGGGGTGCAAAAATGTGAAAGAGAGGCATAGGGTTTGTAGCTTAAGGAATCCAGTATAATAAATAGTTAACAACAATTGTATTGGGGTAGAGAATTTCTAAGCAAGTGTCTATTTCTTACCCCTCTCAGTATCTCTATTCCCATCTCCCTATTTCTTTTATCTTTTGTACCTTTCCTTATTTTTTCATTGCAAATCTCTATCTTGTAATTGCCTGAGTTTAATACAATCAGTTGATTCCTATCTGTGGTTTGAGATTCTAGTTTGTTTCACTAGTGGTTTCATCCAGAGGTCTTTCAATAGAGGATCCAACCATACTCAAGGTTTTTGTGGAAGAATCGGTTTAAGGAAGCAAATATTTCAATCTCTAAGGAACTAGAAGGAATTTATGGTATGCTTCAGAAGGTTGTTTGTAACAAGACGACAAACCAGATTCATCCACCGATGACACCTACCCTGCATCATAAGCCTGCATAGGTGGAGTTTAGCAGGTTTTGTGGTGCGGATTCAGAGAATTTGATATTCCAAGTAGGGAACTAATTTGTTTTTTATATCATCGAAGATGGACAAAAGCTGACTATGGCATCTTTCTACCTAGACGGTGAAGATCTAAAGTGGTATCAGTGGTTATTTCAAAACAAAAAACTAATGGGATGGACACCCTTCACTAAAAAGGTTCAAATTCAATTCAAGGAGAAGGGACTCGACTCAACAGAGGGAAGGTTAGAAAAACTCTGATAGGTGAGCACGGTTTTAAAGATACAATGGAGGTTTGAATCTATTACTAACAAAATAGATGATATCTCTGATAGTTTCTTGGTAAGCCTATTTATTTTTGCACTTAGGGAGGATATTAAGAACTCAGTCCTGAGTCACGAGCCTAAAGAATATGATGATGCACTTAAATAGGCTCATATACATGAGCGTCGAATCCAAGATAAAAAATATCCAACCCGACCAGTGCTTTCCAACAAAGGTACACCTTTGTTACCCAGTCCTAATTCATGGTCATCTAATCAAAATCCCTCCTCTATATTAGTCGATAACAATACCTCTGTCCGAGTTGCTTCAGGACCATCCTTGAAGCATATCTCATATGCTTAAATCTAGAGCCATCACGAGCGTAGGCTATGTTATTAATTTAAGGAAAAATATAAAGTTGGTGACCAATGCAAATCTCTTCCCAAATTACTACTTCTTACAAATGATTCTAATTTTGATCAAACTATTATAGAGCCAATTATTCTTGATGACATAGTAGCATAGGTACTGCAATATTTAGAGGTCCAGGAACATTCAGCTATTTCCTATCATGCTTTGGCCGGTGGAAATATCTTTTCCACACTTTAATTTATTTTCCATGTGAATGGATCTCTAGTCCAAGTCCTAGTGTATGGGGTAGTGATTGTAACTTTATCCACGATAAAGGAGCAAATTTCC
Organism: Capsicum annuum; assembly: GCF_002878395.1. Taxonomy (NCBI): domain Eukaryota; kingdom Viridiplantae; phylum Streptophyta; class Magnoliopsida; order Solanales; family Solanaceae; genus Capsicum; species Capsicum annuum. The sequence continues at coordinate 38,129,051 of NC_061122.1, read as the reverse complement.
TTTAGCTATCAATCAAGACCATCACTAATATTTTGGTGGTGGTGGGAAGTTATCAGCATGTGCAAGGTCATAACATTGTAGACTAAGTTTCACTCTCAATTTAAGGTTTCAATCTCACCTTTCACTTATATATGTTATCCTTACATGGCGCAGATGTGATTTTAGGTGTCTCTTGGATCTTAATTTGGGAAGAATGGTTATTGGAGATGGCCAATGCCTATTTGAGTTCAATGACCCAGGGTCTACTATTTGCTTGAAGGGGTTGGAACCCTCTAGTACTCAACCAATACATTTGCATAGCCTTCAATGATGCTTGGCCACGGATGCAATTTTATCTTATCATTGTCTGTGGGTAGTGTACCCTGCGCCTGTTACTAATGAGCATCTTGATCATACCCTCCTTTCACTACTGGGGTCATTTACTGAGGTATTCCAGAAACCACCATGTCTACCACCATCTAGACCACAAGACCACAATATATTTTATGGCCGGGGCAGAACCAGCTAATGTTAAACCGTAATGATACCCTTATTTTTAGAAGCAAATAATGGAGTATTTAGAAATATAAATGCTCTAAGAATAAGTAATTTTAGACGGTACAAGTCCGTTTTCTTTACCCGTATTGTTGGTTTGAAAAAAAAGATAGAACGTGGAGGTTTTATGTGGATTATAAAGCCTTAAATGCAATCACCAATTGGGATAGGTTCCTAATTCCCATTATTTATGAGCTATTTGATGAACTATTTGGTGTTGTGTACTTATCTAAAGTTGATTTGTTGTCTGGTTGTAATCAAATGCGAGTTAGATTAGATGATGTGGCAAAGACAGTCTTTTGGACTCACAATGGACATTATGAGTTTTTAGTGATGACATTTAGGTTATCTAATGCACCATCGATGATTCGGGATATCATGAAAGGGATGTTTAGAACATGTATGCATTGTTTTTTCCCTATATTCTTTGACGACATTCTTGTGTATAGCTCTTCATAGGAGTAGTACTTGAAGCATGTGCAAATAGTGTTGGATTTGCTGTGGTAGCGTAAGTTAGTTGCCAAACAAAGAAAATGTCAATTCGGACAAACTTCAATTGATTATTAGAGCATGTAGTCTCATATCAAGGACTTAGTATGGATCCTTCAAAGAATTTTGCAATACAACATTGGACAGAACCTAAGAATGTGAAGCAGGCATGAAGTTTTGTTGGACTAGCGGGATATTATCGATGATTCATAAATTATTATACAGACATTTCTATTCCTCTCACGGACCTCCTTCGGAAGGATTCCTATCACTGAACAGTTGCAACTCACATCTCTTTTGAAACTCTAAAAAGCAAACTCAGTTCCATATCGGTGTTAGCATTACCTGATTTTACTCAAGCGTTCAAGCTTGAAATGATATATTGGGACAAGGTATAGGGGTAGTTCTTGTGCAAAAGGGACACCCTGTGGCATATTATAGTAAAAAAGTGATCAATAGAATGCAATGAGCATCCACCTATCATAGAAAGATATTTTCTATAACCTAAGCGGTTATCAAGTAGAGATAGTACTTTCTTGGGTGGAGATTTACCGTTTATATCGATCAACAATCCCGTAAAAACATGAAAAATTAAACAATTCAAACTCCAGAGCAACAAAAATGGCTAAGTAAGTTAGTTGGTTTTGATTTTCAGAGTATCTATCGGTTGGGAAATTGAACAAAGTTAATGATGCACTCTCACGAATGGTGAATATGTGTTCTTCAGTATCTCTATCCGAGGATATGATCTTAAAGATAAGCTCAAGTCCTTAAATCAAACTCATCCCGAATTAGTGGCTCTGCAATATTCCAAACAAGACTCCTATACTACTAATTTGAATTTTCACTTTTGAAATGGTTTGCTATTTTTTTGGGGATGCTTGGTTATTCCAACTAACTCAACCTTACACCAGAAATTACTTCATAAATTCCATAGCACTAAAGTGGGTGGGCATGCTGGTGTTGCTCATACTTATCATTGAATATATTCCAATTTCTATTGGAAAGGTATTAAAAAGGACATACAAAGTTTTATATCTGCTTGCCAAGTTTGCCAACAAATAAAGATTCACATCACCTGCCCGTAGGCCTATTGCAGCCTCTACTAGTTCCTTCTATAGTATTTAAAGACATCACAATCGATTTTATCATATGCTTGCCTAGTCCAAAAGGGAAATCCATTGTCATGACTATCGTGGATAGGTTATCCAAATATGGGCACTTCATTGCCCTTACCTCTACTTTTTCTACTCAGTCAATTTTAGAGGACTTCGTGGTTGGCATCATTCGACTTCATGGTACCCAAATATCTATTGTCACTGATCGTGACTCCTAATTCTCACATAATTTTTGGTAGGATCTGAATCATTTTCAAGGCACTACTTTGGCTATGAGCATCGCGTACGACCCTCAGACAGATGGACAATCTACGACTTTGAACAAATTCTTGGAGCAGTACCTCCATTGTTTAGTGGATAATGACCTAAAAAAATCATTTGCAAGGTTACATTGGGTAGGATATTGGTACAATACATCCTATATGTCTTAAAAAAGAATGACACTCTTTAAGGAATCATATGGAAGGGATTCTCCTATAGTTGCACATTACATTTTGGGCAGCAGTCTTAGTGATCTAATCGAGACCTGTTTGGTAGACCGTGATTCCATATTGGGCCTCCTCAAGACTAACTTGGTTTGATAAAAAACACGAATGGAGAATTTAGCTGACAAGTATCGTCTAGACGTGACTTACAAGATAGGGGATAGGATTTATGTAAAACTCAAACTTTATCATCAAAACATTGTGTTTTTTCAACAACATCCAAAACTGGATAGGCGCTACTTTGTACCCTTCAAAATGATTAAATTCATTGGTGAGTTTTCCTACTTTAACGATCTAAAATTTTTATAAAATATGTGAAATTTGTGATTTTGTGTGATTTGACTATTTTACCCCTCCCCATAGTTGTATAATGGTATTTCTGGGGAGTAAGGGTTATTGGTATTGTTTCTGAAGCATTTTAGTACCATTTATGCAATATTGTGGTTTTCGATTGCTACGAGAGCCTTATTTTTGACTTATGGAGATATTGTTTAGTCCATGCAATGGATGGCCAAACAACTCATGAATATCAATTTTAGGCTAGGTAGATCTTTGGTTGGGGTGTCAGTGCACCCGAGCTCATTTTGACCTATTGATCAGAAAGTTGAAAATTTTTAAATATGGGTGTGAGACCCATATTTGATCGAAATGACGACCTCGGATGGAATATCCAAATTTGCGAGTGATTCGAAATGTCGATTTTAGAGTGCTAGAATGTTTGGTATGATTTTACGATTTTTAAATCCTATTTCGACCCTCGATTTGGAAAATTATGACTTCGGATTTCTGGGGTTAATTTTATGAATATGATTTTTTTTGAAAATCTGATGTCGCCATCGCATCCGGAACATCGAATTTAGTATGGTTGCATAGTTCGTTTGTATGTATCGGACTCCATTTTGCTCATTTTCATCTTGTGTCTTGGGAGTTAACCCCGAAAATAGTGTGGGAGCTTAAAAGTTAAATTTTTGAGATCTTGGGAAACTATATTAACACCTTTCTTGATTTTATTACAGATTTAAGGTAAGAATCTCTTCTTTTTTTTTAGTAATTTCTTGATTAATTTTTCAAAACCCCAAACGTCTTAGGGTTTGGTTTTAAGCCCCAATTTCCCTTCTTTTCACTTGAATAATTGTTTTATCTTATAATTACTAGTTTTTCATAAATTTAACCCTTAAAAAAACTCTGATTCTTGATTTTAACTCAGATTTCAAAGATTTTTATCTGGTAAAGATTAAAAATGGTTTTTATTCAATTTGAACCTCACTTTTGACTCAATTTGACTTGGGTTTTCAGCTGTAGATTTTTAAAAATATGGAGAACATGTTTTTGAAGTAAAGTTCTGATTTTTCCCTTTTTTTTTGAAAAATCATTTCTAGGGTCCGCTTTGACCTTAAACCAAAAGTAGTCAATATGGATGTTGTTGGTTTTGTTTTGATGCATAGATTACACATTTGTTGCTTTTAGTAGAGTTTGGGATTGTTCGTGAAAAGTAAGGTCGCAGGTTCTAAGTGTAGTGTACCAATTTTAGGTTTTGAGGTAGGTTATGCCTTAACTCTTTCAGATTGGGCTGGGTAGTAAATGATGGTATAAAATGCATGTTAAGGGTAGGAACTAATCATGAAAAATGACTATCTATGTGTTGTGCTTATGTGGGGACCTATATGTGATGTAATTGTCGAAATTAAGACATTATGTGATATGTGTGATTATGTGGGGTCTTATGTGATATTAATAGCCTTGAAACATGTGAATAATTGTATTGTGTTGGTAAAATGCTTAATATGGTTTCATTAGTGTATTGTGATTATATTCATACTTTATTGACATATTAGATATGTGGAAATTGATGGATGAATCTAAAATAATAAGTGGATATTGGCTCACGTAGTTGTGGAATTAAATTATTGTGGCTGGTTGTAAAAATATATCATTGTAATGCCCCACATATTTGAACTATTAATCAAACTGTTGTTCTTACGTGAGTAAACTCTAATAAAAATTATTTCCAAGTGAGAATAAGTGTCATGATCTATATCTTCATGTTTGAAGTGCTTTCGAGGTGAAAAATCTTCATAGGAATCACTTAGAGAGAAGTTGAGCTAAGAATATTTGATTCGGCTAAATCTTTATTTTTGATGTTACAAGGGTCTACTTTGAATGTGCATAACTTTTGATACACATATAATTTTGTAGCTAAATACCCACCAAATTGTAGATAATTGAGTCAGCTTTCCAATGATACCAATTTTGCCTTAATCCAATACCCGAGCGAAAAGTTATGATTATTTTTGTCAGAACCAGAAGCTGTGTGCGATAAGCATGCGACACACACTCGATTTCAACCCTGCGGGGGCGTGCGATAGATCATATGGCGCACGCTCTATTTCGGTGCTCCAGAGAATACAACCCACGCTCCATTTCAACCCTTATTTTCCATCTTCTAAATCCGCAAAATTGGGGGCAATTAGGTTATTTATCTCATCCCAAAATCATCCAAAATACAAAATTTGAAGAACCAAAGAGCATTGTAACATCATTATTTCTTCTTCCACTCCAAGAAAACCCTAAATCTCCTAAAAGATCAATACCCAATCTCTTAGGTGAAGGTTTCTAAGAAATTTGTCAAGAATCGAGTTTTCTCCTTTGAATTAGATCATCTAAGATATGTGGGATTTTCCAAAACTACATAGCCATGGCTAAATTATCTTAAGAAGATTTAAATATTTAGAAATCATGAATTTACAAAGGGGTTTGGATTTACAATTACAATTATGCATTATGAAACCTTATTGATTATAATGTTTTAGTCTTGAGGCCTTCCTCCTTGAAATTGGTTGTTACACATATAGATATATATGTATTTGATGTTTCAAAATTTGAATTGAGAGCATAAATTTTTATACTCCTTCTTTTACTAGAATTATGTTGATTTCATATGTTATGAGTTTTTGGATTTCATACTTAGAATCATGATATAAACGTTTTAGCTATTGTTAAATGATTCAAGATTTGGTTCTGAACTGAAGAGAGGGTTTCTTATTGTTTATAAATGCTAGAGATGATCATTGAAAGATATGTATGGTTTGCTATAACGTAATTGGCCATCACATGTTGACAAATTGAAAGAGAAAATCATTGCATAAGTTTTCATACGTTTCGAAATACAAATTCTTTTGTACTCTTTGAATGACGTGTTGTTCCAAACATAATGTTTTGAATGAAAAGACTATAAAATGATATTGTTTAGCTTATACGACTTGAAAGTCATGGTATGACAACACCATATCAAAGAAATGCCATAATAGACTCAGACTTAACTATACTACAGACATTATTGGACATTAGACCACTTTTTTAGAAAGAAGCAGAATTTAAAATGTTAAAAATAGGCTTAAAGAGAGTTATATGGTTACCCAAAGAAGGCATTGAGTGTAAGGGCTAATCGCTAGAAACCGAGTTTTGCTGATTCAAATGATATGATTGGCTAAAGACAATGTATACTTTTCCTTGAGACACTAGTATACTCGACTAGTATGTAGGACCCCTATCCTTGGGGAAAACTTAGATGTGGGGGATTGGCCGACAAGTTAATGGTGGACTCATATATCCTGTAGGTACTATACTTGTAGGGTGTACCATCAAGCTCAGAATTAATATAAAGAGTGAGTCGTGATTTCAAAAAATTGTTTCAAAGTCTTTTAAGTATGTCCATGTGTTTTCATATATCGCACGTAAAAAAAGATTTTTGAATTTCTCTCACTTATGTTGTATAAAAGTATGTTATTTTTGATCACTCTACGTACCAGTACATTTGTATTGACCCCTTATATTTTAGGATCTGAGGCAAAGTCCTGAGGTCCTATTTAGCAGTAGACTAGAGTGTGTCTGAAGTAGCAACTGGTGAGCCTTCTCTTTTCTAGAAGGCCTAATTTTCAAATTTCGTTGTTTCTTTCTATTTTATAGTTTACTGGGGGCCGTGTCCCAGTTTTTAGATAGATGTTGGTTTTCATGTTGCTAGAGATTTTGCAGACAGGTGTCATGTATTTTAAGTATTCAGTACTTACTTTCGAGTTGTCCAGTTTATTTATGACTTTGACTATGATTTTGTTTAATGTGTATTTTAACATTTTGTTTCAGTATAATATATGAGTATATGCAAGGTTGCCAAACAGTGAAGGATGCTTGGGCTATAATGTTTAGGCAGCTCGTTGAGGCTAGGGACTCAGCTCGGGTTGTGACAAACTTGGTATTAAAGCATGATTTATGGTCCTAGTATTTCTGCAAAATTGCATCGGGTAGAGTCATTTTTATGGGTGTGGCGCTCCACACTTATAAATGAAAGGCTACAAGGCATTTAGGAAAGTCTCTCTTTATTTCATGATTTAGTTCGTGATGTAGAGTCTGAATGTCTTCTAATCAATGATTTTGTGTATTTCAGAAAGTTACCATGCCTCCCTGTAGAATCAATGAACAAAATGCTCAGGCTCAGGATATTCATCCCACTTATGGGATGCGTACCCATAATAGAGCTCACACCTCAGAGTTTGTTCCTACTCCGGGAGTCCCTTTAGTTCTGACAAATCCACCTAGGGCTCCTTGAACTAATGTTAACCATCCCACGCCTTTTCAAAGGGAAGTTTCAAATGCTAAATTTCGACAGTCTATTCATATGATAGCCTAGCTGGTGGCCTCTCAGACTTGTCAGTCGAAGGATTTATTTTTTGTATCTAGTTCATCTGAGGTTACTCAGGTTGGCCAATTTATACGAATGAACCCACCTATTTTTACTGGCATAAAGGTTGAGGAGGAACCCTAAGGGTTCATTGATGAAATAGAGAAAATATAAAAAGTTATGCACATGAATAAGTTTGGAGGTGTGGAGTTAGCAACCTTTCAGCTGAAGGATGTAGCAAATTAGTGGTATAATAGGTGGAAAGATTCAAAAGATGGTGATGCTGAGCCTTCGGTGTGGGGTGATTTTGTGAAATTTTTCCTAGATTATTTCTTTCCTCAGGAATTGAGAGAATCAAAGGCTGAAGAATTTATGAACTTGAAGCTAGGGAAAATAAATGTTAAAGAGTATACCTTGAAATTCACTCAGTTGTCCAAGTATGCTCCAAAATTGGCAGGTAACATAAGAGCCCGCATGAAAAAGTTAGCATTCGATGTCTCGGATAATTTAGTATTGGAATGCAAAGGAGTAATGTTGAATAGAGACATGGATTTCTCTAGGCTGTCCATCCATATGTAGTAGGATAAAAAGTAAAAGAAAAGGTTATTAGAGGCAAGGAAAAAAGACAGGCAAGCCAAGAGGTCCAGATTTATAGATCAGAATAGCGGTCAGCATCAGGGTAGTAATAATTGGGGTAATAAGTGATCGAAGAAGATGTTTTAGATTAATGCTTAGTCGTCAGCTAATTCCCTAGTGCGCATACCTTGGGTTGATCGACGGTTCATGAATTTATTAGCCTAATAGTGGGTCAGGAGTATAGGTTACTCAGTCTTAAGGAAGTGTGGCCTGACCATTTAGGCAATATCCTCCATGTACTTCATACGGGAAGAATCACCCAGGGAGATGCCAGTATGGAACTCTTGTATGTTATACTTATAGGTAGTTAGGTCTTTTTAGAAGGGATTGCCCTACTATTAAGGGAAATATTGGGGGCTCAAGGTCTGAAGCAAAATCCTCAGCTCCACCACCACCTCCCAAGGGTAATTCTTTAGTTTCTAGGACAGGTCACAACCGGTTGTATGCTCTATCCAATCACCAAGATGCCGAGACTTTACTAAATGTGGTCATGAGTATGTTACATATTTTATCCCATGATGTGTATATATTACTTGATCTCGAGTCTACCTTGTCTTATATGACCTCTTATATGGCTATTGATTTTGGTTTCTAGACAAAAAATATTCCTGAACCTTTCTCTATTTCCACTCCTGTTGGTGACTCTATTGTCGCTAGAAGGGTGTATAGAAATTATGTGGTGCCTTTCTATAATTGTGATACTTTGGAAGACCTTATAGATATTAACATGATTGACTTTGATGCTATATTAGGGATGGATTTGCTCTATTTATGTTATGTCATATTAGACTGTAGAGCCCAAAAAGTTACCTTCTCCTCTTTGAATGAGCCAGTGATAGAATGGGGAGGGGGTATTTTTTAGCACCCATAATGAAATTTGTATCTTATCTTAGAGCCTGTAGGCTTATATTAAAGGGGTGTTTGTATAATCTTATTCGGGTCAAAGAATCTAGCGCTGAACGTCCTTCCCACTAGTTTTTCCCAGTGGTTTATGATTTTTCAAAAGTCTTTCCTGATGATATTCCATGGATACCACCTGATAGTAAGATAGATTTTGGCATTTTTTTTTCCAGACACTCGTCCTATTTCTATTCTTCCATTCGGAATAGCTCCTGTAGAATTGAAAGAGTTAAAAGAACAGTTGTGAGATCTTCTTGATAAGGGCTTTATCTGTCCTAGCATTACTCCTTGGGGTGCACCTGTACTTTTTGTGTGTAATAAAGATGGCTCCCGCCGTATGTGTATAGATTACCGTCAGTTAAATAAGGTCATAATCAAGAATAAATACCCTCTTTCCCGAGTCGATGACTTATTTAATCAACTCCAAGTTGCTAAATGTTTATCTAAAATAGACCTTCGTTCGAGGTATCATCATTTGATGGTTATGGAGATCATTCCCAAGATAGCTTTTCGAACCAGATATGGTCATTACGAATTCTTAGTTAGGTCCTTCGGATTGACTAATGCCCCCACAACTTTTATGGATTTAATGAATAGGGTGTTCCCTCAGTATCTTGCTCTATTTGTCATAGTCTTCATTGATGACATCCTAGTTTATTCTGAGAATGAGGAGGATTATGCCAAACACCTCCGAATCATCCTGCAGGCCCTCAAGATCACGAGTTATATGCAAAGTTCTCCAAATGTGAACTCTGGCTTAGTGCTATCGCTTTCTTGGGCCACATTATTTCTAGTGAGGGGATTAAGGTTGACCCCAAAAGATTGATGCAGTGAGAAAGTGGCCCAGACCCATGAATCCAATGAATATTCGGAGCTTCTTGGGTCTGGCAGGATATTACCGAAGGTTTGTACAGAATTTTTTCTCCATTGCTGCTTCCCTTACCAAATTAACTTAGAAGAAGACAAAATTTTTGTGGTCCGACTTATGTGAAAGTAGTTTTGAAAAGCTGAAAGATAAGTTGACTACCACGCTAGTTTTGACTCTTCCTGAGGGTACAAAGGGTTTTGTTGTGTATTGTGATGCGTCTCGGGTGGGACTTAGATGTGTGCTTATGCGGCATGGTAAAGTAGTGGCTTATGCATCAAGGCAGTTAAAGGTGCACGAAAGAATTATCCCACCTATGAATTAGAGTTAGTGCCTATGGTATTTGCACTTAAAATCTGATAGCACTATCTTTATGGGGTGCATGTTGATATATTCATTGACCATAAAAGTGTACAGTATGTTTTCTTGCAAAAAGAATTAAATCTCAGATAGAGGTGGTGGTTGGAGTTGATAAAAAATTATGACATGAGCCTGCATTATCATTCGGGAAAGGCTAATATGGTGGCCGATGCCCTTAGCAGGTTGTCAATAGGTAGTGTTTCCTATATTAAGGAATGAAAGAGAGAGATGGTGAAATATAGTCACCGACTTGCAAATTTGGGAGATCGACTTCTGGATTCCGAAGATAGAGGAATATTTGTTCATGAGATAGCTAAATCTTCCCTGTGTTTTGAAGTTAAGGAGAAGCAGGTTAAAGATCCTATCCTAATGCAGATTAAAAAGGATGTTGGTCTACAAAAGGTTATAGCATTTGAAATTGGAGGTTATAGGATTTTAAGATATAAAGGTAGGCTATGTGTGCCGAATGTAGATAGGTTGTGGGAAAGAATTCTTGACGATGCTCACACTTCAAGGTATGTTGTTCACTTAGGCTCTACAAAAATATATCATAATATTAAGGCTATTTATTGGTTGAATAATATGAAAAGAGATGCTGCTAACTTTGTTTGGAAGTGTTCAAACTGTCAACAAGTCAAGGTAGAGTAATTGAGGCCAGGTGGTTCTTCCTGAGAGATACAATCACCTATGTGGAAGTGGGAGATGATCAACACGGACTTCATTACAGGGCTTGCAAAGTACCAAAATCACTATGACTCTATATTCGGGAGTGATGGGTAGGAGGGAAGACTTTTTGCCCGGGAGGACAAACTATTTGGGAGATGATTATTCTAAGTTGTACATTCGTGATATAGTCCATTTTCATGGTGTTCCTATATCTATTATATCAGACCTAGGTATGCATTTCTCTTTGCTATTTTGGAGGTATTTTCAAAGAGGTTTAGGTACCCTATTGAACTGAGTACTACCTTTTACCCTCAAACTGATGGGTAGATGGAGCACATAATTCAAGCACTTGAAGCATATTGAGGGCTGTGTAATTGACTTCAACGGTAGTTGGGGCCGTTGATAGAATTCGCCTACAATAACAACTACCATTCCAGTATAAAAATGTCTTCTTTTGAAGCACTTTATGGGAGGAGATATAGGTCTCTAATTGGATGGTATGAAGTGAGTGAAACTCAGTCGTATGGGCCTAACCTTGTTCATCAAGCGATGGAGAAGGTAAAATTCATTAGGGGAAGAACTTAAGACTTCTCATAGTCACCCAAAATCTTATACTGATGTTAGAAGGAGGGGTTTAGAGTTCGAGGTTGATGATTGGGTATTCCTTAAGGTCTCTCCTATGAAGGGATTCATGTGATTGGGAAAGAAAGTGAAGCTTAGTCCTTGTTAGATAGGACCATACCAGATTGTGAGAAGGATAGGTGGGGTCTCTTATGAGTTAGAGTTGCCTGCAAGTCTGTTTTCTATTAATTTAGTATTCCATGTATTCATCTTGAAAAAGTGCATTGGAGATCATTCCCTAGTATTTCCTATCGAGGAGATCAATGTAAAAGAATTCTTATCATATAAAGAAGAACCTATTGCCATTTTAGATTGCAAAGTTCGGAAGCTGAGAAGTAAGAAGATAGCTTCGGTGAAGGTGTTGTGGAAGAATCAAAAAGAGGAGAAAGCTACTTGGTAGTCAGAAGATGACATGCGAGCTAGATACCCAAACCTCTTTGAGACCATGGAAGATGACATAGAAGGTATACATCTTTTACTACACTCTCTATCTTTTCCTTAGTATGCTTGTGATAATGCTTGTGTATATTCCGATCCATTATTCGAGGATGAATAATCCCAAGGGGGGGATAATGTAACACCCCGCATTTTCAAACTACTAATCGAACTATTGTTCTGACGTGTGTAAGCTATAATAGAAATTATTTCCAAGTGATAATCGGTGTAAAGATCTATATCCTCGTGTTTGAAGTTCCTTTGAGGTGAAAAATCTTCATAGGAATAACTTAGAGAGAAGATAAGCTAAGAACCTTTGATTCGGTTAAATCATTATTTTTGATGTTACACAGGTCTACTTTGAAAGTGTATAAATTTTTATACACGTATAATTTTGCAGCTAAATAACCACCAAATTTTAGATAATTTTGTCAGCTTTCCAATGATACCAATTTTGCCTTAATCCGATACCCGAGCAAAAAGTTAAGATTATTTTTGTCAGAACCAGTAGCTGCGTGTGATAAGCATACGACACGCGCTCCATTTCACCCCTGCGGGGGCATGTAATAGAGAATGCGACACACACTTGATTTTCGCACTACAGAGCATGCGACGCATGCTCTTGTTCACATCTTATTTTCCAGTTTCGGAATCCGTACAATTGGGGGCAATTAGGTCATTTATCTCACCCCAAAACCGTCCAAAACACAAGATTTGAAGCACCAAAGAGAATTGTAACATCATTATTTTTTCTTCCACCCCAAGAAAACCCTAAATCGTTGAAAAGATCAATACCCAAGCTCTTAGGTCAAGGAGTCCAAGAAATAAGTCAAGAATCGAGTTCTCTCCTTCGAATTAGATCATTTAAGGTACGTGGGGTTTTTCTAAACTACATGGGCATGAAAAAATTATTTTAATCATTCTTAAATGTTTAGAAATCATGAATTTACAAAGGGGTTTGGATTTATAATTACAATTATTCATTATGAAACTTTATTGATGAAAATGTTTTAGTCTTGAGGCCTTCCTCCTTGAAATTGGTTGTTACACACGCACACACCACACACACACACACACATATATATATGCATGTATTTGATTTTTCAAAATTTGAATTGAGAGCATGAAGATTCATACCCCCTCTCTTGTTATGAAGTATTTTGATTTCACATGTTATGAGTTTATGGATTTCATACTTAGAAGCATGATATAAATATTTTGGGTGTTGTTAAATGACTCAAGATTTGGTTGGGAACTGAAGAGAGGGTGTTTTATTGTTTATAAATTCTAGATATAAATATTTAAAGATTTGTATGGTTTTTTAAAGTAATTGGCCACCACATGTTGACGAATTGAAGGAGAAAATCCTTGCATAAGTTTTCATATGTTTCAAAATACAAATTATCTTGTACTATTTGACTGATTTGGTGGTTCAAATATTATGTTTTGAATAAAAAGACTGTAACAGAATATTGTATGGCTTATACGACTGGATTGTCTTGGTATGACGATACCAAATCAGACAAATGCCATAGCAGACTCAGACTGACTAGTTTACAGATGTTGTTGGACATTAGACCATTTTTTTAGAAAGATGCACGATTTAAAATGTTAAAAATAGGTTTAAAGAACTACCCTAAGAAGGCACTGAGTGTAAGAGCACATTGCTAGAAATCGAGTTTTGTCGATTCGGGTTATATGATTGTCTAAGGCCAATGTATACTTGTCCTTGAGACACTGGTATACTAGAATAGTATGTAGGACCACTATAGTTGCGGCAAACTTGGATTGGAGGCTTGGCTAACGAGTTAATGGCAGACCCATATAGCCCGTGGGTAATAGACTTGTAGGGTATCTAGCTTAGAAGTAAGATAAAGAGTGAGTCATGATTTCAAAAGATTATTTCAAAGTCTTTTAAGTATGCTCATGTGTTTTCATATATTACATAAAAAATGTTTTGTGAATTGCTCTCACTTATGTTGTATTAAAGTATGCTATTTTGGATTACTCTACATACCAGTATATTTGTATTGACCCCCTATATTTCAAAATCTGAGGCACAGTCCCAAGGTCCCATTCAGTAGTAGACTAGAGTGTGTTTAAAGTAGCAGCTGGTAAGCCTTCTCTTTTTCGAAAGGCCGGATTTTCAAATTTCATTATTTCTTTCTATTTTATGGTCTACTGGGGGCCTTGTCCCAATTTTTAGACAAATGTTGGTTTTCATGTTGCAAGAGATTTCGCAGACAGGTATCATGTATTTTAAATGTTCAGTACTTACTTTTGAGTTGTCCAGTTTAATTATGAGATTGACCATAATTCCTTTTAATATGTATTTTTCACATTTTGTTTTGTATAATATATGAGTGTGTGCATGGTTTCTAGACGGTAAATGGTGCTCAGGCCTTAAGGTTTGGGATACTCATCGCGGCCAAGGCTTTAGCCCGGGTTGTGATAATCATATGGTTGCTTGTTGAAATATATCATGTGTTTGGTTGTGAAAATACTTATTGTGAGCATTAAATATTTATATCATACTCATTCATGAAACATTAGTACCATCATGGCAACACTTGAGTAACATTGACAATACCTTTTTAAAAATTCTCCCTAATGGATATGCCGGGGAAGCGATATTGTAACACCTTATAAAACCCTTTTTTATGGATGTGCCAAAAAGGAGACATGAGATAAGTGGATTCTGTACGAATTGATGAACCCCCTATGGGTCCTATGTCAGAAAGTTATAGCTCCATAGGTGTATACAGGGATTGTGCGATGATCCCAGAGGTTCTGCGATGACCTTGTGCATCATCATCATCATAATATACATTGCACTTACTTTATTGTGTTTATATTGTGTTTTATTGTCGTATTGACTTGTAATCTATATAATTGTCTTATTTTGTTTTACTTGTAGTTGATGATCTTGTATATGCATGTTCTCCATTATTCTACTTATATGTGATATAATGCATACTCGTGTTCTATCTTGGTGTGTATGTGATATACTATAACAATTAGTGTAAGAGGTGTGGGCTAGCGTTGTGGGACATTTTCTGAATGTGCCCTTAGTATATATTTTATATGCTTTACTTACTACTTTGCATGGTCGGCCTATCATATCTACCGAGTACAAGTGGACTGTACTCATGCCTACTGCGCCCTTTCGGTACAGGTCCTAGCTCGAGTGATTGTTAGAGCTTCCAAGGTAGCAGTTGGACATTCATGCGTCCGAAGTTCACCTCTATCTTTCTATAGCAGTTATGTCTTTATTAGTATTCGGAGAGAAATATTATTTCTTTTTGGTTATTTGTTTTGATGTATTTGACTCTTAGATTGTATTAGTAGTTCATACACTATTGACACCTGGTTTGGGCATGATAGGTATTTTGGATAAGTTCTTTCTGCATTGTTATGATTACTTGTATGGTTCGGCTTTATTATAGAAGCCTTACCTTGGGATATTTCTGTCTTTTTCTCTTTTTGTATAAGTTTAAGTGATAGGCTTACTTGTTAAGATAGGCCGCGACAAGTGCCATCATGACCCTCATTTTTGGGTCTGACACCTACAAGATAGACTTACCTGACGAAGCTCGCATATATCTAGTATTCCATGTTTCTTTGCTCAAGAGATGTCTGGGTGAACGAGATCAACAAAATGCACCACTTCACTCACTGGTTTACCTGATCCTGGTCTAGTGGACTCATCTCTGAACCTTGAGGACAAGGTTCTTTCACATGATGGAGGTATTGTTGTGACCCATGTGATTAACGTACAGGACACCTCTTCTGCTGACGTGGACACACACTCAGCAAGAGGTGAAAGTTAAGAGAAGAATTAAGAGTGTGAGGATTCATCCAAAAGACTTACTGATTTCATAGTGAGAGTGGGGTGCGAAAATGTGAAAGAGGGGATAGGATTTGCAACACAAGGAATCTAGTACAATAAATATTTAACAACAATTGTATTGGGGTAGAGAATTGCAAATCAAGCCTCTCTCAGTATCTGTATTCCCATCTCCCTGTTTCTTCTATCTTCTGTAGTTTTTCTTATTGTTCCATTATAGATCTCTATCTTGTAATTACTTGAGTTTAGTTTAATACAATCAGTTGATTCCTATTCTGGTTTGAGATTCTAGTTTGTTTCAATCATCTCCATAATTACCATTGTTTGATAACGCAGAAAATGCCACAGATGGTACTTGACAACATTATACCTAGAAAATAATGTTTTCTATTGTTATTGCTAATATCTTGTTCTACAGATTTCCATCTTTTAGTATCATTTTAAGTTCCAAACATTTTTTATCTTTCAAAAGTGTCTGTAGGGTCGATAAGTATGTTGTACTGCTAGTTTTTCTGTAAGTAAAGTAGTTGACATCCCTGTGTTCTCTTTGTTAGATTTTGAATTTGTGGGAGATTGTACCTGCTGTACTTTGGACAAATTTAATTTCTAAGCATATTTCTGCCTTGGCTTACATAGGAATGTGCTTGAGAATATTTCATATTCACAAATGGGAAAGAGCAAGTGTACATAACTATAAAGAATTTGAAAGCATGCACATTTCGTATTGATTCCTTTTTTTCTGGACAAGCTGTACCCCCCTTATTCATCACAATCATGTTTCTGAAAAGTCAAACATTGATCTGATCTCTTCTCCAATATATATTTTTCCCCTTAAAATATATTTATACTTTGATTATTAATCTTTATTACCACTAGCCCAGCTAGAGGCAGATCCAGAATTTAAAGTTTGTGGTTTCCTCACCTTATACAAAAATAACACCACCCAAAACAAAGAGGTGTATATTTATACAGGTCCTAATAACTCACGTAAGCTATGCCCAATTTTTGCCTTCAAATGGACTAGGCTGCCTAACGTGTTCCAGTAGAAGCGATGAAGACAGTAAATAATGAACATGATAGTTTTATGTGGAAAACACACGACTTAAAAAAGGTGTAAAAAACCACGACCTGTACCTCTACAAAATTTAACCCCAACTTCACTAAACACAAAGAGCCTCTCAACAAAAGATTACAAACTTTGTAACTTAAGGAATTCTAAACACTAATTTCTAATGTTCAATAATCTTCCCAGACTATTGAAACCCACTTCAAGGCAGATTACAACACTACATCAGTCCTAGAAACTAACTCTAATTCCTAAAAACATACAAACCTTCCAAGGTTTATGTTCCTAAGTCTTTGAGTTATTCCAAATCGAAGACTAAACTCCTAAACTAGTTTATAATACACTAGAACTAAGAAAGTACAAAAATTACAACTCAATAAACTTCCTAATGCATATTAACTAGAATAGAAGATTGTTATAAATATGGATGAAACAGGTTCTTCAATATGGTTCACCGTACTAGGTTGCACTTCGATAGCTAGGCAGAATTCTCTCAAATATTACTCTTACTTATTTGTCTGTGTTCTTCCTTTTCTATCAGTATTTTTACGTGAATTTCATTTTGAAAGTATTTATAACTTCTATCGATCTTAACAACCAATTAGACTTTCAACTCCACAAGGACTATAAGACTTCTTGGACTCTCTTCTTGAGTGTTTTAGTCAAACATTAATTCTTCTTTTTAGCACATGATGATCTCCTAATGTTTATTTGAAGTAACAAAGTTTCTTTCCTTTAATTTTTGCTCATATGAATTTATCCACAAAAAGTACTCTAGTAAGTTGAACTCTTTTGAAGCATTTTTTTTGTGAATCAGCTATGCTTACTTGTAGAATGGCCTCTTGTCAATCATCAAAACTTCACAAGTCTTAACAAATTCCCCCTTTTTAATGATGACAAACTTGGGCCCTTGTGCAACATCGAATACTTGAATGAAAACTCATGCTCTTATGCATCCCATTTTAATACAAACATCTTGACCTGTGAAAGATAAAGCATGGAATACTTGAATGAGCCAGGTTAGTTAACTAGGCTATAAAATCTGAAACAACTCTAATCTTCCCCCTTTTGGCATTGTAAAAAAATTGTTTCAATCATATGAATGCCAAATATTTGTGGACTCTACTTGATGAAACAGATAATAGAAACATGTTTCATATACCTGTTCATCATATTGTCAATCATCGAAATCTATAAATCAATTAGAACTCTTACTTGACAAGGACTCTCATCTTCTTGGATTCTTGAACCTACATATTTTTGGACTCCTTATGTAGATATGGTTTAACCAAGTGTGTAAGAACTCTTGCATAACAAGAAATACCACCTTGCTTGGATGCTTGAGTCTGTATATTTTTGGACTCCTATATTGAATATACTTTGTGCAGACTTTGTGGTCTTTTCTCATTGAGACTTTTTTAATTTCAAAAAGTCTTTATACAAGTTAGACTCTAGATGCAGGAACTTGTTGATCAACTTATTTCATGTACGTATTCCACTACTTTGTCAATCATCAAAATATACACGAGCTCAATAATTTCCTATTTTTGATGATGACAAACTATGGCATCTTGTGTACTATGCTAAACCTATTTTAGATATTTTAGAGTCTAAATAAATTATCAAAAGATACACGTTAAATGAACAAGGTCAGAATCATGGGTTATAAATGTTACATAGTATACATACTTCCCCCCTTTGTCATTATAAAAAACTTGCATCAATTATGCAAACCAAGTCTCTCAAGTTAGAAATTGTAAGATCATGGACACTGGGGCTATTATCTATAAAAACACTTACAAGCCAAAACTCAATTAGATAGTGTTAGGATTCATACAGAATAAGCAAACCAAAAGTAAAAGAAAATAAGAACAACACACAGATTTACGTGGAAACCCTTGCTGGAAAAAACACAGGCAAAGGTAGAGGAGGTTTCACTATTATGGAAAGAGAGTACAATGTGGAGAAGGCTGAATATTTTGAATAATAAAATAGCCCACTAAATCACACTTATATATTATGTGAGTACAAATAGGTCCTAGGCCCCAAAATATAAAGGTCCATCAACCAAAATTTGGGTCACAACTCTAACAATCTCCACCCTAACACAAATTATAATTTAGAACTCAAATCCATTTCAAGACAAACTCTCCACCTCTTTCACAAAAGCCCCTAAGGGCACATCTTAACAACTAACACTAAACAAGTCCAAGTAATGCTCAAACTTGGCACTTGGTAGTGTCTTGGTCACCATATCAGTGGGATTATCATGAGTACTAATCTTGCTCACCACAATATCACCACGAGCAATAATTTCATGCACAAAATGATACCGAACATCAATATGCTTTGTCCTCTAATGAAACATCTGATCTTTCGTAAGAAAGATAGAACTCTGACTGTTACAAAATATGATAGTAATCTATAAGTCTTTGATAAGTTCCTCAAACAGACCCTTCAAGGAATAGCTTCCTTGAAATCCTCTGTGATAGCCATGTATTCTACCTTAGTAGTTGACAAAGCAACCGTAGTCTGTAAGGTAGCTTTCCAACTAATAGCATAACCACCAATAGTGAAAACATAACCTGTAAGGGCCTCCTTTTATCATGATCTCCTACAACATCAGAATTAACATACCCGATTACTCCATCTCTATTTCACTCAAACTGCAAACAAATATTAGCAGATCCATGCAAGTATCTAAAAATTCACTAAACTACTTTCCAATGTTCTCTGCTAGGATTTCCCATGTATCTGCTAACTGCACTGACGGCATAAGATAAATCTAGTCAGGAACACACCATTGCATACATAAGAGACCCGATGGTATTAAAGTATGGAACTCGACACATATAGTCACGCGTATCATCTATTTTTGGAGATAAAGTGGCCGAGAGTTTGAAGTGATCTGCCAATAGAGTACTTACAGGTTTGGCATTTTGTATATTGGACATGTGAAACACTTTCTCAATATACTTTTTATGACTCAAATATAACTTACACTTTTCTCTATCTCGTATAATTTCCATGCCAAGGATCTTTTTTGCTGCTCCTAGATCCTTTATCTTAAACTCCTTACTGAGCTGGGCTTTGACTTTTATTATCTCTCTTATATCCTTTGCTACAATTAACATATCATCAATATACAAGAGAAGATACACGAAGGAACCATCACTTACCTTCTTAAAGTAGACACAACTATCATAGATGCCCTTCTGAAATATATGAGAGGTCATAAAAGAGTCAAACCTCTTATACCACTGCCTGGGCGACTGCTTTAAGTCATAAAGAGACTTTTTCAACAAGCATACATAGTCCTCCTTTCCTGAGACTACAAAACCCTCTTGTTGTTACATATAGATGTCCTCCTCAAGTTATCTATGTAAGAATGCAGTTTTGACATCCAACTGCTCAATACAAGAGAAAACACATCTGTGAAGTCAATACCTGAAACCTGACTATAACCTTGAACAACTAGTCTTGCTTTGTACCTAGCATCTTCAACTCCTGATGTTACTTCTTTCTTTTTGAATACCCACTTTCAACGGATAACTTTTTTATCTTTAGGAAATCTCACCAAATCCAATATGCCATTCTTATAAAGTGATTCCATCTCTTCCTGTATAGTAATCATCCATCATTTGGAATTATCACAACTAACTGCCTTTGAGTAAGAAGAAATATCCTTACCAAAATTAATACTTTCTGCAACACTCAATACGAAAGCAACCAAATTAGCTCTATCATACTTCTGAGGAGGTCTAATATCTTTTGTAGGCCTATCTTTAGTGATAGAATATTGTGGCATCACCGGTGGTGAAGAAGAAATATACCTTTTTGTATCTCCAGGCTAGACTGAGAAGTAGGCACTGGTGTTGACTCTGCTCCAATCTATAATTCAACATGGATGATTGAATTTTGCTTATTCATGTCACTAAGATCATCTGGAGGTGAAATACTAGATTTGGAAGGATCCCAAAGCTTGGCAGTTTCATCAAATACAATATCCCTACTAATTATAATTTTTCTATTTTCTGGACACCAAAGCTTATAACCTTTAACACCAGGCTTATAAACCATAAATAATTACGTGATAGATCTAGGTTCTAACTTTCTATAATCAATATGAGCATACGCAAGACATCCAAATATACTTAAATTGGAATAACTAGCAGGAGTACCATACCATACCACTTGTGGAGTCTTTTTATCAATATCGACTGAGGTAGAGCGGTTACTAAGAAGGTAAGTTGTGGAAGAAGCTTCAGCCCAAAAAGACTTGGGTAAACCAGCATTTGAGAGCATACAACACACCTTATCCATTATAATATATTTCATTCATTCATCCACACCATTCTGCTATGGAGTATGATGAACTATCAAGTGCCTCACAATTCCTTCTAACTTGTACAAAGCATTAAATTTATTAGAACAGAACTCTAAACCATTATCGGTCTGAAGGAATTTTACCTACTTCCTCGTTTGCTTTTCAATTATAGTCTTCTACTCCTTGAAAGTAGGCAACATATCATTCTTTTGATTCAGAAAAAAACCCAAACTTTTGTAGAATAGTCATTAATAAAAGTCAATAAGTAATTAGTTCCTCCTCTGGAAGGTACTCTAGCAGGACCCCAAAGATCAAAATGAATTTAATAAAGTGTGCCCTTAGTTGAATGGATACCTTTAATGAATTTGACTCTTTTCTGCTTCCCAAAACTATAGTGCTCATAGAACTCCAATTTGGTAATACTCTGCCCTTCAAGAATTCCTCCCATGTTTATATTAGCCATCCCATTTTCACTCATATACCCTAGGAGCATATGCCAAAGTTTAGCAACGTCACTTTCTGATAGAGAGGAGGTAGAAAAAAATGTATCACCTATAATAGTAGAGCCTTGCAGGATATATAAATTTGTAGACTTTCTCTGTCCCTTCATCAGAACAAGACCACCTTTAGTAACCTTCAGGAATCCACCTTCACTAGTGTACCTATAACTGTTCGAATCAAGGGTACTTAAGGAAATAGGATTTCTCTTCAGGTCTGGGATATACCATACATCACCAAGTGTCCTCACAACCCCATCAAACATCTTGATCCTTATTATTCCGATACAATATATCTTATGAGGTGTGTTATTTCCCATCAACACAACACCTTTAGAGACTGTTTCATATGTTCTAAACCAATCCTGATTATGACACATATGAAACATGTAAGATGAATAAGGAATCCAATCCTCATTAGGTTTGGAGTTCCATCAAAAACTAACAAGAGTTCTCCAATATTACCGCCTTCTTCAATAAAACTGGCTTTACTGGACTTCTCTGGTTGGTTTCCCTTTGTTTTAGAGCATTTCTTTTCTCTCTACTCTATAACTTTCAATACTCAGATTTGATATGGCCCTTCTTCTTGAAGTAATTACAGGTTTTGTTTGTATTTCTAGATTTTGACCTATTCCTATCATCACCCTCAGAATTTCTCTTATAAGTCCTTCTTTCTTGAATAATGAAACCATCTCCTTGAGTTTTTGACCTATTCACAAGATGCTTTATCTTCTCCTGAGAGAGCAATGCATCATAGACTTCATCAATCGTCAGGGTATCACGACTATATAAAATGGTATCCCTAAAGGTCGTGTATGATGCAAGAAGCAAACACAAAAATATCAGCCCTAAATCTTTCTCATCGTACTTAACCTCCAGAGTTTCTAAATCAGAGATGATTTCTTTAAAGACAGATAGGTGATCTTTCAAAGATGCACCCTTAGACATACGATAGGAATAAAGTCATTGTTTTAAATACAACTTACTTATTAGTCTTTCCATTATGCATAAAGATTCCAGTTTCAACTACAATGCTGCGGCAGTGGTCTCCTACAAAATATCTTGTAGAATCTGATTGGATAAATGATGGTGGATCTGAGATAGAGCCTTTCGATCCTTGTGCCATTTTTCCTCATCCTTCCACGATGAGGGCATCATATCAAACCCTAATAGAGCATTGTACAAATCTATCTACACAAGCATAGCCCGCATCTTAACCTTCCATAACAAAAATATGGTATTGTGATCCAATAGTGGAATATTATACTTCATGGTTACCATCCCTGAGAAAATTATTAATCGATGCTCTAATACCAGTTTATTAGGATTCAGACAAGATAAGAAAACCACAAATAAAAGAAAATAAGAACAACATACAGATTTATGTGGAACCCTTGCGAGAAAAACCACGGGCAGAGGCAGAGGAGGTTTCACTATAATGGAAAGAGAGTACAATCTAGAGAAGGTTGAATTTTTTGAATAATAAAATAACCCACTAAATCACACTTATATATTATGTGCGTACAAAAAAATCCTAGGCCCAAAAATATAAAGGTCCATCAACCAAAATTTGGGTCACAACTCTAACAGATAGTATTTAAAAAATAAAGAAAATAGCCAGAAGCAAAAGGCCAAAACCAAACATTTTCATTAACATTCATAATATGTACAAAAGATTTTTAACAAAATTTAAAATAATATTAAAGCACTTGTGATGAGAGTATAAAAGGTTTGGAAAAGTGTAAGGATAGGAGGACTAGGATTTTGGTAAAGTTGGAGCATGACATATGAAGGAGAATCTTTCTTGAGTCAGTCAAAGCCTTGTATACTGTAGAATTTGTAGCCTTTTCATCTTATTTTTTTTTTTGGTTTATCTTTAAACCAAAAAAAAAAAAAAAAAAAAGGGCGGTTTGCGGGGGGGGGGTTTTTAGAAAACCTTCTCTTCTTCAGAGGGGGGGGGGAGGGCTGGGGCGCACTTCCCCCCCCCCCCCCCCAGACCCCACTAAGTGGGAATACACTGGGTTTGTTGTTGTTGTTGTTGTTTATCTTTAAGGCATGAATATTCCTCTCTAAGAGATGAGATCACACCATTTTTGAAATTAATATGCAAATAATAGTGCCCTTGCCTCTAACTTTGTTCATTGGTACAGAAGAACCATATGCCTCAACCTGTTCCATGTGTGTAGATATTTCATACCCAACCCTCAATTATCCATTCATATTCACCAATCCCAAATCGCTTTCTACAATAAGCTTAATAGGAGAATTAGGATCTACTGAGGGGTCTCCAAACATTTCTCTCTAGATAGATGCATCAACAAAATCAAACTCATCGGATGACTCAAGTTCAACCATGAAGTCATCTAAATGTTCTCCCTCACAAGATATATCCTTCTTAACTCCCTCAATAATATTATCAATCTCACAAATATATTTTTTCTAATTCGCAGTCCAGATGATTCTTTCTCACTTTATACCTTAATTTTCTATCAATCATACACAATATGAGCACCTTTGGAAACAATAATTCTAATAGTAGCTACTCTCTCAGAATTACTATTTACATGATCAACTTCTAAATCATCAATCAAGTTTGGTTGTTAGAAGAGGTGTGGCGAGATAAGACTTATAATTTTAGAAAAAAAGATTATCATTATCTTGGAATTTTTATATTTAAAAAACTGAGGGCTATGGGGTTCTTTTAGGATTCAGTCTCTTTCGGGCATTTTGAACAAAAGGGGCAAAAGTATTTTATAATTATTTTTAAAATTAGAAATAATTTTAGCGCACATACCTAGATCAAATTTAAATGGTTGATCTTGTTTCTATTTTTCAAGATATTTTCCTACGACATAGCAAATATAATGTTATATTGTATGAGTTATTTGAACTTGAAAATGGTATAGAGATATACAACTAAATATACAAGACTGAGCCTAAAATTAAACTTAATATGCATTTGGTACAATATTTTTTAGTCAATCATTGGAGGATACTCGTGTAATCTTACAAATCCTTAATTAGATTCCTGCAATGGACCAGGTTCATCCACATATTTCATCTATAGTTCTCCTTATTATAGGGTTTTCAATCTTCTCAATGCCCTTTCTTGTGAAGTACTGGATTACTCCCGTAAACAGGAGATAATGTACTTAGTGACCCTGCTTACTAATTTGATGTTCCCCTATCAATGAGCTTTTATCTTATTTAACTGATGAAATGGGTCACATAATTTGTTCTAACATACTCTTCTTTATAGCATTTAACTCTTTTGTTCAGGAAGTGAGAGAAACTTTTATTTATCTCCAGTCATATGTCTTGAGCAAGCGCTATCTATGTACCAATTTTTATTGCTCTCTCTCACTTTTGCCTACAGCAAAATTAAAGGTTAGTTTTAGGTATCCAGATAGGCTTGGGTCCTTTCTTATGATCAAATAGATGAATCAACTTTCTTTTTGCCCATGTTGGCAGTAAGTTGGTGTACCTGTTTCTCTTATTAGTTCTAGAAATTTTCTTTTCAACTAATTTTATGTTCTTATTCCTAATTTCAGCATCTTTCGGACATTTAGTAATGAGGTGTCTTAGTTTTCCATAAATATAACATAAATCTTTCGAGGAAATAGTATCTTTGTAAAAAAATATGCCAGTCCTCTCATTTTGAGTCCTACTACTTAGATGATTAGCAATTCTAGATGATCTGGTCCATTGGTCAGCTCTTCCAAGATCAAATTTTATCCTACAATTTTCTTGAGTTAGTTTCCAACTTTTTCTCTTTGATAAAATAATTCATCTTTTTATTGTTTAATTTCAAACTCAATTCTTATATGATTTTCACTTTTGAATCCTTTTTCTTTTTCAGTAATTGACAACTTTAAAAATTTTTATTTTAGATCCAGGTTAAATGAGCGAAGTTGACTAACTTGTTCCTTTAAGGAGCATTTTTCTATATAGGTGACATTTTTGTAGGTTTCAAGATCAATGTAATAAAACTTTAGACTTGCAAAAGCACTGAATAACTGATCCCTACAAGATGTGAGCTCATGAAAGTCATTAATCAATGCATTCATCAAAGAAATTAGTCTTTTCTTAGAACAAAAATGTAATTTATCTTTAAGATCAAATATACTTATATCAGATTTTACTTCTTTTTCTTCCATGTTTGAATAATCTATCGCCATAAATAACCTTTCATCAATTCCATCTTTATTAGATTCTTCTTAGCTTGATCTTTATGCAGCCATCGTAGCAAAAGATTCCTTTCTTTTAGATTTTCTTTTTCAACTCTTTCCTTTTCCCACACAATTTCCTACAATGGATAATCCTTGATCATGTGATCTATCTTTTAATACTTGAAGCAACCAACTTGAGACTTATCATTGGAACAACACATGCTACTTATTTCTTTCTTGTCCTGTCGCTTTTCTTTCTTAAAAAATCTTTTAAAGTTCATGAAAAGATTTTTATCATCTAGATCTGATTATTCACTATCAGATGCCTTTAATGCGAGTGACTTACCCTTAGTTTCGTCACCATTTTTGAAGTTCTCCATATTCTTCTCACACGTGTCCACATGAGTATCCCAAATTTGTTTTGTGGTGGTACAACCTAAGATCTTATTGTATTCATTTATTCCAAGTCCACAAATAAGAATATACTTGGCTTTTGTATTCTTTTCAAGCATCTTAAAGTTCATACTCATTCTTGTCTTTTAATACATCCTTGTTTTCAACACCATTTTTATGGAGTATTGAGATCCATTGATAATTCTATTCCAGAGTTTCTAGTCTACGGCCTAAATAAAACTTTCTTTCCATCCTAAGTGGTGCTGTTCATTGAACAATGAAGGCCTATTGATGTCTTGCCTTCGTAGTATCCAGTAGGTGGTGTACAGTTCATCTTTGATCTTATCTTAAGGTGTTAGACTTTACAAAATAACCTGCTCTGATATCAATTAATATTTCTACATGTCCTAATAACTCATGTGAGTTATGCTCGATTTTTTCCTACAAATGAACAAGGTTGCCTAATATGTTCCAACAAAAGCAGTAAAGACAGTAAATAAGAAACATAATAGTTTTATGTGGAAAACATCACAAAAGGTGTAAAAAACCATGACTGTACCTCTACAGGATTTAACCCCAACTTCACTAAGCACAATGAGACTCTCAACAAAAGATTACAAACTCTGTAGCCTAAGGAATTATAAACTCTAATTCCTAATATCCAATAATCTTTCTAGACTATTAGAATCCACTTCAAGGAAGATTACAAAACTACAGCAATCCTAGGAACTAACTCTAATTCCTAAAAACACACAAACCTCTCAAGTTTTTTTTCTTAAGTTTTTAAGTCCTCCCAACTCTAAGAATAAACGCTTAAACCATTTTATAACATATTGGCATTAAGAAATTAAAAAAGTTACAACTCAATAAAATTTTTAATATATATTAACTAGAATAGATGACTATTAGACACATGGATGAAACATGTTCTTCAATCTGATTCTTCAATATGATTCACTGTATTAGGCTTCACTTTGATAGCTAGGCAGAACTCTCTCAAATATTGTTCTTACTTGTTTGTTTGTGTTCTTCCTTTTTTCCTTTCAGTATTTATGTGTGAATTTCATTTTGAAAGTCCTTGAATATTTGTAACTTCTATTGATCTTCACAACCAAGTAGACCTTTAACTCCACAAGGACTCTCATGCTTCTTGGACTCTCTTCTTGAGTTTTGTAGTCAAATACTAACTATTCTTTTCAGCACATGATGATCTCTTAATGTTTATCTGAAGTAACAAACTTTCTTTCCTTTATTTTTGTTCATATAAATTTATTAAGAAAAAGTCCTCTTGCAAGTTGAACTCTTTCGAAGTATTTTTTTCATGAACCAGCTAGTCTTACTTGTTCCATGGACTCTTGTCAATCATCAAACTTCATAAGTCTTAACAAATTTCTCCTTTTTGATGATGACAAACTCAAGCCCTTGTGCATTCCATTTTGGTACCAACATCTTGACTTGTGAACACTACACATCATGGAATACTTGAATGAAACCCATGGTCTTGTGCATCCCATTTCAATACAAACATCTTGACCCGTGAAAGATAAAGCATGGAACATTTGAATAAGCCAAGTTAGTTAACTAGGTTAAAAAAATGCAACAACTCTTATCTTCCACTTTTGGCATCATAAAAAATTATTTCAATCAGAATGTCAAAGAATTATGGACTCTACCTGATGGAACAGGTAATAAAAACATGTTTCATGTACCTGGTTCATCATACTGTCAATCATCGAAATTTATAAATTCATTAGAACTCTTAATTGACAAGGATTCTCATCTTCTTGGATTCTTGAGAATGCATATTTATGGACTCTGTTTTGTCAATCATCAAAATATAGGAGAGTTTAATAGAGGTCTATAAAAATTTTACAAGTCTCTCTACTCCACTAGACCAACAACACACTTTGTTTATGGGTTTCCAACTTATAATTCTTATATATTTCTCTATAAAAATGCTAGATCTGCACGAAAGTTATTGGGTTTTCGAGAACCCCCACCCAGACCCTTGGATCTGCCCCTACCCTCACAACCTTCTTACTATTATAGGATGATTTGCAGCATTATTAGCCACATTACTTGATAAGTGTTCCTCTAGACTCTAGTGTATGAGATGTTGTACAGGTATATCCTTAGATATGAATGACAATTCTAAAACTTTGTCCTGGAGAAATTTTGCTAGTTTAATTCATAGAAACTCTTCATCTAAGTGATACATTTTTGTGGGAAAAGAGGAATAGCAGTTACATGCTGATTACTGATTTTGTAGTAGGAAATTATAACCTTCAGAAAGATATACGACGGTAATGCTTTGTCCACCAAGGAATGTTTTTGAAAAAATTATCGAGTAAACCGCCTGCTACAAATTTCCTCATTCCCTTGACATTTGAAAATAATTTTACGGCTAAACCCTTGCTACAAATCTCCTTATTCCATTAACCTTTTGAAAATAATTTTACCGCTTGAATACAAAAATTCTGTTCCCTATGTCAGCATGCAGTAGATAAAGTAACTTCTTATTCCTTATATTTTCTTGCTTCATAGCTTGATGGAAAATTTTGAGGTTTATGACATTTCTTGAGATATCATTTATTTGTTATTGTATATTATTAGATAATAATTGATTATGAACATTACAGTAAAATTCTAAAGCATCATAATTCAAGCTCTACTGCTGGTAAACTCATTGCCCAATTATTGTTAAGGATCAGTATGGTTTTGTAGAAAATAAAATTTGAGTCGATAAAATAATAATTGGGACAAAAAATATTGCAATAATCATTTTATTGATTTCAATATGTGAGTATTACAATCTCTATGAATCTTCTAATTCACCTTTTCAAATATAAATTTAAAGAACTTTGATCTAATCCACAATATTTATTTGTACTAATATATTTTGAATTTGGTGTGATCGTAATTTCATATAGATTTAAATTTAATAAAATTTCATTGTGTACAAATTACTTCCTACTTCAAGTCTTGTTGTTATTATGAAATATCCATGACTACACTTAAAGTATGAACTTATAGTTTGATTGAGATCAATATTAACTTGTATATGCATGTCAAAATGGGTAATGTTCAAAAGTTAACACGGTAAGCAATTTTGTAAGATCAATAGCCATAGTAACAATTATAATTATTAGGAAAAAAACATAACCCCACCTAAACTTGTAGCCAGAACTCACTTTAGTAATTTAATTATATATATATATGTGTATGTGTGTGTGTTTATGTGTGTGTATGTATTATGTATGTATAAGGACAAAAGAAAAACTTTCTCGCTCCCCCCCCCCCCCCCCCCACACGTCCCTATTCTTGATAACCCCCGACCCCTCGACGTTGTTGACCTGCAGTTGTGCCCCTCCACTCTCCCGGGGTTCTTCAACTACAACTAGTGATAAGAGACAAGCGATTTTTTATATTTTTGGCTATCCAAGAGATGAGGCTAATATGTTAAAGTGGTAAACTGTGGGGGAAAGGTGGGATAACAAGCAATGTGATTTTCTTCTCTAGTTGAATTTCTTTCTTCCGATTTTCTCCACTGGTTCAGTTTCAATATAAATTTATTAGTATTTTTTATATGGGTATTTTTTCTATGACCCAAAAACGAGGGTTATAATGGTACTTGTTGCGATGTACCTTGACAAGTAAGCCTATCACTCAAACTGATACTGTAACGCTCCGAGTCTGTACCTCGGACGCTACCACAAGCTAACCCATGAATGGTATCTACTGTGAGCACTAAATAATCACACAGTAATAATAATAATACTGAAACAAATGCAAAAATTAGGCTGAAGTCACCATAAGGTGTACAACTAAAAACAAGTACAGAATACTGATAGATAAATACTGAAAATTAAATATATGTCTGAAATACTCTAGTCTGAAAGCCTCTAACTTCCTGAATATGGAGTTGATGGGACAAGCCCCCAACTAAATCTATCTACTAAAAGTGCTGCACTACTGGAATACTGAAAGATAACATCGTCATCGAACTATGAGGACTCACCACTAAATCTGCTGCTAATAATCCAGGCTGCTAAGTACGGTCAGGAGCCCGTGCGTCTGAACCTATAATATAAAACATCATAGAGCAAAAGAAAAATATGCGTCAGTACTTTGAATGTACTAGTATGCTAAGTGAGGTAGGCTGATATGCATGGGTTCATATGCTTGAACAATAACTGGTTGAGTAACATGATCATAACTGAATGAGAGTACATGGATGGATACATAAAGTTTAACTGACATCGTGTTACCATTGGATATTGAGTTTTGAATACTGATTAACTGATATCTGAGTTTACTGATACTGTATTATTGATAGTTGAATGACTGTTTCTGATACTCCTAATTCTGAAGAACAGATCTGAGTTCTACACTGAGTTAGATGACTGTATTTGACAGTCCTAAATTTTTAGAACTGAACTGATTTCTGTACTGAGACTGAAACTAAAACTGTAAGAGGTAATCATCTAACCGACATGACCCTCTCTGAATGGATTAGGGTCCAACCTGTAACCCCAGTTAGAAGGGTATCAATATGGTTCCACAGATACTGACACTGGCTATGTGGATCCACTAAACTGATGTACTATATTATCCCGAAGGACTAAGGGTGTTAAGCCTGAACTGATGGGTGACCCCTGCGAGAAAGTTAAGCCTAAACTGATGGGTTACTTCTCATATCCTATGCTGGCTATGTAGTTCTTGTATACAGGGATTGCTATTAATGACTCTGCCTATCTGATGAGGAAGCCATCATCCCTGCACTCGCTCGATGCTTAATCCTACTCCCAACTTAACAGACACTGAACTGATTTCTAGACTTTACTAGGCTTGATTGAACTATTACTGATCATGCTATCAAATCGATCTAAGTTCACTAGGTTTCTTTGAATGATAGAATACTACTGAGTTCTGTTAGCTGACTGGGTTTACTTGAGGTCTGAACTGAATACTGAACTGAAACTATGACTGATTGCTGAGTGCTACTGTTCGTAGCACTACTGAGACCGTTCTATAACTACTGTAACTCTAGGTAAACAACTAGATTTTCAGGTATTGATTACCCCAGGACTTGATAGCATAAATATAACGCATACCAAAACTTGAAAAGCATAACCATGTGCACTTGTTCCTAACTCATTCATAGAGACATTTTATCAAATACTTGCGAGATATAAACTTACACATAAGCTAGCATGACATGATTTTTCCCCTTTTAGTTCACATGAGCAATTCATCAGGCACTTAGGGAAATATAATCTATGCATGTGATACTAAGGCTAGCAATGGACTAGAACCGGTACCGTCGGGCTGGTTTGACCAAAACTGGAACCGGTACCAGAATTTCCTTATCGAACTTGCCGCAAAAACCGGTGTTACCAGAACCGAAATACCAAAATTTTTCCCCTTGTTCACATCGGTCCATTGGTTACCTGTGTGGAACTGGGTTGGACCGAAAAGATACCGGAACATTACTGAAAGAGACGCCAGAACTACGTACAGTTTTTTTTTAAATTTTAATTTAAAGTATTTATATAGTAACTTATATAATTTAGTGGCCTTAACTTATATATTTATTAACTTATAGAATTTATATAAGTTTTATATATATATTGACTTATATAATTTATTAACTTTTTTTAATAAGTTTAAGTTTTAATATATCTTAAAAATTTTAAAATTTTAACTTAAAAAATATATCTTAAGTTTAAGTTAATAAATATAACATGTTTTAATATATCTTTAACTTAAAAATATATTCTTAAGTTTAAGTTAATATAATATTTTTAATAAGTTTAAGAAATCAAATTATATTTATATAATTTTAAGTTGTAAAGTTAAAAATTTTCCTAACTTTATAAAGTTTTGTATTAAAGTTTTTTTCCCATAATTGCAACAAACAAAAGAAAAATTTTAAAATAAAATTAGGTGAATAGCCGTTATATTTATTCAAATTTCATACGTTGTACATTTATTACAAAGATATGAAAAGGAAATCTAATATACGCAACCACCTTTTAGGAAGGGCTTTGTTTGAATTAGATCTCTATTGTAGAATCTTATTAATATCTAAATTGTCAATGATATTTTTGACGTCACTTTTCTATTTCTTCGACGGATAAATCATCTGTTCTGGGAAGTGGATACTTGTTCTTGAACGTAACTTTATTTAGTTGACGATAGTCAATGCACTTTCTAAGAGAATCGTCTTTCTTACGCACGAATATAACTGACGCACCCCATGGACATACACAAGGTTTGATGAATCCCTTATCTAGGAGATAGTTCAATAGTTCCTTTAACTCGGTGAGTTCTGCTAGAGCCATTCGATATGGCGGGATACAGATGGGCTGAGTATCTGGAAGAAGGTCGATTTCGAAGTAAATTTCCCTTTTGGGAGGAACTCTGGGAAGATCTTTGGGAAACACATTTGGGAATTCACATGCTACTTACACTGATTCAAGAATTGGGGTATCTGAACTAGAGTCCTGAACTCAAACAAGATGATAGACACATCCCTTAGATATTCTTCTTCTTTCCCTAAGGTAAGAAACAAGCTAACCCTTAAGTGCTGAAGTACTACCCCTCCACTCTAGGACATGTTTATTTGGAAACTAAAATTTGACAATTTTATTTCAGCAGTCAACTGAAGCATAGCATGAATGAAGCCAATCCATGCCGGGAATGGCACCAAAATCTATCATGTTTAATTCTACTAAGTCTGCTGAAGTAACTTTCCAAGATACCATAATTGGACAGTTCATGTACACCCGTTGGGCTATGATACATTTACCCACTGGGGTAGAGACTGAAAAATGCTCTGCTAGGATTTTAGGACTGACTCCGTAGTCAACAGTTATATAAGGAGTCACATAGGACAAATAAACTTCTGGATCTAGTAAAGCATAAATATGTAAATAATAAACTTGTAACGTACCAGTGACTACATCATGAGAACTTTCCTGATCCTATCGAGACAGAAGTACATATAATCTGTTTGGATGCTAACCACTGGTAGCACTGGAAGTGGCACCCTATTGAATTGGGTGACCAGCTAGAACTGATGACTGGTAGGACGGGCCCTGTTGGTGCAACTCCATTCCTTTTTGAGTAACTACCTAACACTCCCAAATCTAATAGCCTATCTTGAAACACCCAAAGCACACCTCACTTCTAGCTCTATACTCACCCTGATGGTGTTTGCCATATTTTTGACAAAGAGGATTTATACGGGCACTATTAACACTGCCTTGGGACTTAGAGCCTGGTTCCCTACCCCTATTATCATTTCTAAATTTGGGTACTAGGGCACTAGCTTAAGAGGGTGCTGGGGATGAAGACCTCTAATAAAACTGAGGATAATTACCACCTTCTGACCTGAGCTTAGCAAAGTTGAAGCTACATATTCTAGCTCTCTTGTTCTCTCTCTTCCTCTCTTTATTCTAAGCCTCTTCTATTTGCTTAGAATGGACCATAAGCCTAGATATGTATATCTTCTTAATCAACATTGTAGTCCTACACTCCTAGGCCATACTGTTAGACACACCAAAAACAAACTTACTTATCTTAGATCTGCTATCTGCTACAACGTGAGGGGTGTATCTGGTTAACTGAGTAAACTTGAGAGAATACTCTTGTACTGTCATGTTGCCCTACTTCAAATTTATAAACTCCAAAACTTTAGCTTCCCTCAACTCTAGTAGGAAGACCTATCAAGGAAAGCAGTGGTAAACTCCTCCCATACTATGGGCCCTGCAATTGTGACCCTCTCTACCTTCCATTGCTTGAACGATGAGTAAGACACATCCTATAACAGATATGTGGCCAACTCAGCACTCTCAGTTGTAGTTACCCTCATAATATTTGTAACCTTATGAACCTGATCAAGGAACTCCCATAGGTCCTCATCTGACTTAGACCTAGTAAAAGATAGAGGGTCATTCGGGTGAAGTCTTAAATCCTGGTTGTAGCAGTATTGGCCACTGGGTTGGTTGGATTAGCTGTTGGGTGTTCATTATGGGTTAGAGTGGTAAATGTAGTTCTAAATTCTGCATGGGGGACATACTTGTCCTGAGGATCTTCCTGGAAGGGCTGAGGGGATGGCTGATTTCTTATTCATTTTCTGTTCTTCTTGGGAGGCATGTTTTGTAAATGGAGGGAAGAAAAAGATTAGACTGAGAGTTTAATATGAGCAATTGCTCACTCATGCGACATGAATACTGAAAGAAGAGAAATTTTTCCTAAAATATCTCGTAGCCTCCTGTCCATAAATGTGGCGCGCTACACACCTATGAACATGACTCTACTTGATGAGGCTTTTTGAGTCCCTAGGATTTTGTTGAACCTTAGGCTATGATACCAAGTTTGTAAGAGCCTGAGTCTGTACCCTGGATGCTACCACAAGCTAAACCATGACTGATTTCTGCTATAAGCACTAAATAAACACATGGTAATAATAATACTACTGAAATAAATGCAAAAATTAGGTTAAAGTTTCCATAAGGTTCACAACTGAAAACAAGTACTGAATACTGATAGATAAATACTGAAAACTAAATATCTATGTGAAATACTCTAGTTTGAAAGCCTCTAAATGTCTAAATATAGAGTTGAAGGACAAACCCCCAACTAACTCCGTTTACTGAAAGTGCTGAACTACTGAAATACTAAAAGATAACATCATCCTTGAACTATGAGGACTCACCACTAAATCTTCTATTGATAATTTGGGCTTGTTAGTGCGGTCAGGAGCCCGTGCATCTGAACCTAAGAAATAAGACATCATAACACAAAAGAAAAATATGCATCAGTACTTTAAATGTACTAGTATGCTAAGTGAGGTAGGCTGATATGCATGGGTTCATATGCATAAACAATAACTGGCTGAGTAACTTGATCATAACTGAATGAGAGTACATGCATGAATACATAAACTATAACTGAGATCATGTTACTATTGGATACTGAGTTTTGAATACTAATTAACTGGTATCTGAATTTACTAATATTGTATTACTAATAGTTGAATGACTATTTCTGATAGTCCTAAGTATGAAGAATTGATCTAAGTTCTACACTGAGCTAGATGACTATATCAGACAGTCATGAATCTGTAGAACTAAACTGAGTTCTGTACTGAGACTGAAACTAAAACTAAAACTGTGGGAGGTAATCAACTAACCAACATACCTATTTATGAATGGATTGGGGTCCAACTTGTAACCTTAATTGGAAGGGTGTCAATACTGTGCCACAGGTACTAACACTAGCTATGCGGATCTACTAAACTGATGTACTATATTGTCCCAAAGGACTAAGGGTGTGAATCCTAAAATAATGGGTGAGCCCTGTGAGAAAGTCAAGCTTAAACTGATGGGTGAATTCTTATATCCAAAGCTGGATACGTAGTTCTGTTATAGAGGGACTGCTACTAATGACTCTGCCTATCTAACAGGGAATATGTCATCCCTACAATCGTTCAGTGCTGAATCCTATTCCCAGCTGAATAGACACTGAACTGATTTCTAGATTGCACAAGGCTTTACTGAACTATTACTGATCGTGTTGTCTAACTAATCTAAGTTCACTAGGTTCCGTTGATTGAAGAAATAATACTGAGTTCTGTTAACTGACTGGGTTTACTTGAGGCTTAAAATGAATACTGAACTGAAATTGTGACTTATTACTGAGTGCTACTGTTCGTGGCACTACAGAAAACATTCTATAACTATTGTAGCTCTAGGTAAACAACTAGATTTTTAGGTGTTGATTACCCCCAAGATTCGATAGCATGAAATGTAAAGCATACCATAACTTGAAAAGCTTAACTATATGCACTTGTTCCTAACTCATTCATAGAGACTTTTTATAAAACACTTGTAAGATATAAACTTATACATAAGCTAGCATGACATGATTTTTACCTTTTAGTTCACATGAGCAATTCATCAAGCACTTGGGGAAACATAATCTATGCATGTGATACTAATCAATATGTAGGCATCATAATTTTAAATCCCAATTTATAATTTCAAGGGTTCAACATAAATTCACATAATACTACACACATAATAAATAATTTCACATTAAACCTGTGATAACCCATGGATTAGAAACCCAATTAACATAAAATCACGAATACATTCGAAATCCAATATGGAATTCACAAAATCATCTAACTTATAGTTTAAAAGAGTTTCTTGAACTCCAAGGGTGGAAGGAAACCCTTGAATGAACACTTCACATACCTTGGTACTTGAAATAATGAAGGTTCATGGTGTGGTCTTGAGTATTGAATTTGAAATCAAAGGCCCTAGGGTTTGTTCTTGAGAGCAGTTTGTGATGAGTGAATGAATTTTGCCCTAGGAATGACTTAATTTCGTGTTTTTGTGGCTGAATAAGGTGGGAAAAGGCCCTATTATCCCTGAGGATGTGGCTTTTTAATCACTAAAAAATGTGCCCAGCAACGCGTAGACCTACGTACCTTATCGATGGATTCGAAGCGGTGGCCGGTGCGACACGTCAATTTTGCGTCAGCTCACTGGAATTTGGCACTAGGAGTTGAGGAAAATATTTATCAATGTGATGGTTAATGTGGCGCGTCAAGAGAGCGTCAATCCACTATTTTAGATTTCCAAACGTGACTCAAATGATGTTCAAAAATTCCGAAACTCACCCGAGAACACCTATTGGCATTCCTGATTATGAATCAACCTAGAATTCAATATTTTAAGGTCGTAAGGATTTTAAAAATAGGATCGCCAATTTATGAAAGCTAAATAAATTATAAGGTTTCTAGAATGAAACTGAACCGTATAAGTAGTCATAACAATGTAGAAAGAACTTATTCCAAATACCAATCATGCCCAAATATCAGGTGTTAATAGTGTAAGAACGACTAATACAATTCAGGGGTCAAATACGTCAAAAAAATAACCATAAAGGAATATTATCTATCTTTGAATACTAATAAAGACATAAATAATATAAAAAGATAGTGTAACGCCCCGAGAACCTATCCCAAGACATTACATGGTGTTCAAGGCCATACGTGGCCACAAGCTAACCCTCTAAGCCGGTCATTACTTTTAGAACTCTCTACGACATGAATCATCATAAAGTAGGAAAGAATAATCATGCCATAGACATAGTGAGATACGAAGTAATACTGTCCTGTACAATCAAAATACTAACGTTCTGTACATACTGGTACTCTAGTCTGACAAAGCCTCTACTACATAAGGCTGGAGAGACATTGAGACAGATCTCCAACTGGCTCATACTAAATGGAAAAATAAACAACCATCGATTACCAAGACAAATATCATGAACATAGGTACTTGAACCATGAGGACTCACCAACTGCAGGAATGTAGATGAAGGTACTCGTAGATCACTGTCGCGGCTGAGACTGAGCACCTGAACTTATATCACGAGGAAGTATAGAATACAAAAGAGTATGTGAGTCAATACTTGGGAATGCACTGAGTGTGTGGGGGTGGATGCATCATTTTAAGTAATATCATAAATATATAAGAAAATCATGCATGCTAACAATAACAACTCTCTTCTCTTGAATTATCTAAAACATCATTTTCAGAAGTCATCAGTAATAACATATGCTTTATAAATCTCGTAAATCATTTGACTCAACTCAAACTCTTTGACTCATGACTTAGAGTGACTCGGTAACCCATGGTACTTAGATCATTATGAACGTGGGAGTTTCTTATAATCGACATAACTACACCATGTGAGCCACATTGAGTCTAACATTTTGCCCACCTAAGGAGAGAACCCCATATTGGCAAGGGTGTCATACTCTTTCCAGGGAGTACAACCTCAATGTCATCATCATAATCTCATACTCGGCCTTTGTTCCACAACTATCAACATCAATCCTACGGTGGCATGTAGTTCTAGGGAAATACCAAATTTTCCGCTCGATGCTAAATACTCCTCCCAGACTCAGCTCAGAACGCGTTAGGAAATTCACCTTAATTAATATCAACTCATGGGTCTATCATGATGACAAAAACAACAGTATATCTCATCGGTAAATCATATACGACTGTGGATTTCTAACTCAACTCAAATTCAAACAATGTTTCTCAACATCAAGTACAATTGCTTATTAAATCATTTTAAATGCCCAAGTTTCAAGGAAACATCATCAAACTAATTCTTGAATTTCAATTCAAATATCAATATCAATATATATATATATATATATATATATATATA
>NC_061122.1:37963629-38090607 GCF_002878395.1 Capsicum annuum | reverse complement strand
TATATATATATATATATATTCAATAGTCAAATTTCTCATAGAAAAACACAAATCTTGACACTTATGATAAATCACTTAGAAATCATCAATATACATCTCATGGAATAAATACTCAATTTAAGAAGTATGATGGTGAAATAACCATAAATAAATCTTTAGGCATAAGAATGAAAGGAGTGTTCTTGTTCAAACCCCACATACCTTGGATTTTGATTCGAAGATGTGGAAACTTGTTTTGGAACTTTTCTCTCGAACAAATTGGAGAAATTCATGGAAGATTCTCTGAATTTCTTGGAAGAGGATTTGGATTTTGGATCTTGTAGAAACCCTAGTTTCTAGGAGATTCTTGGAAGATTGGAAGAGAAAGGAGAAGGAAATTAGTGGCTATTCTCCTCTTTGATATAAATATAAGACCACATGAGGAGGAAATGACCAAAATGCCCTTTTTTTAAAATGCTGAAATTTGCTCATCGGGGCCTATGACGGTCGATCTGACGGTCTGTCAAGTCTCCTGATGGTCCACCAGATCGTCCATCACTGGAGTTCCAAAACTAGAACATTCTTCCTCAACATGACTGTCGAAGTGAAGGTCCATCAGGAAACTGAGTTCACCAAGTCGTCCGTCACTTGAGAGCCAAAAATAAGACATTCTGTCTCGACCTGACGGACCCCTTGATGGTCTGTTAACTTTTTGACAGTCCACCAACTTGGATGACGCATGATGAACTGAAAAGGAGTCAATACCTTGGCTTAACAGGGAACTTGACGGTCCACCAGGTCGACCGTCAAACCTGGGCGATCCGATACCATTGAGTAAAATGGTCATAACTCACTCATCCGATGTCGGATTTTGATGAAATTGGTATCGATGGAAATCTTATTCAATACTCTACATGAAAAAAATAAGAAATCAGAGAAATACACAAAGTTAACCAGATAGGACCTCATCTTCAACTACTTCTAACTCATCTACAACATGGCTCACATACAAGTTTAAAAAGTCCCCATCTTTTAGGTGTTCAACAAGTCTCAGTAAACTAAAGTCATTTTATACTTCAACAAAGGCTTTCTTCTTAGGGTCTTTAAAGTAGAACCACCAATATTCAAATACCCAAATTCTTTAATATAATAGAGCAACTCAATTAAAATGAAGTGGTCCTTGTCGATACTTACATATTCCACCCACTTTTTTCTATGTAATGTAAGCCAGATTCATCAAAGACAACCTTGTCATCATGATGAAAATGAGTTATAATAATGATATTCTCCATCAGATTCCCTGAAACAAAGCCTCAAAAATATCTAACAAGTTATGAACAATAAAAACCCTAAAAAAATCATAACTTTTTCCAAAAATTTCCAAAGTACTATTACAAATATAATATACTAACAAGACACTAAGAAAGAATTTACAACATAAAACATGACAAAAAGTGACATTATTGGCATTTGAAACATACCTGAGTGTGATTGAACCCTAAATCAACAGTAGTTCTTGAGATCAAACTTTAAATTCGTCGCTACCCTTGAAAAAATATTGAAATTAGTCGCGACCTACAAATAATCACTCAAAAACACTATGACATATTTGAAATTAAACCATAAAAAATATAAATTAGAATCCAAGACGGAAGTGAAATCGCACAATTAGGGCTTTTGTTAAGAGGGATTTGGGGATGGGTATGGAAGGGTTAGATGTTTTTTGGGGGGAAATAAACTGGAAATTCTTTATTTGTTTATTAATGTTAAAGAAGTGGAGTCATAAATACAAGTGGTTGTGATTAGTCTTACTTTACATGTAGGAGGCGATTTCATACACGCACCCAAGAATTAAAAAATGTAGGCTTTAAAAATGTGTCACGTCGGATAATTGTGCTCAATTGAAACCATTTGTGAATGAATAAAGGGTTCGATAGGTACAAGGTTTAATTGAGGTACTAATACAGAAAAAGTCAAATAGTTTAGGGGCCTATCAATGTATTTTGCCAACATTTAATATATTATAATTGATGATATGATACATATGCATGCAAAAATAGCAGAATTTAATGTTATCATTTAGTTTGCAAACTAGGAAGAGAAATCCATGATAATCATCTACATGTCATGAATTTATAAGAGGAATGGTACAATAAATATATTTCATAATAGTATCATTTTTTCTTTATATTATTATTCTATTTTGTCTCTATGGAGTAGTTTCAAAATAAAGACATGTCAATAGTGTATCATGTAAATTTTACTAACTTTTTTTAGAGTAATTTATACGAAATTTGAGTTTTTGAAGAAATTTGTTTTCAATCTTTATTTATAACAGGAGAATGACTATGGAGTAATCACATTAATTATTGTATTGCTTATAATTTTAATTTTTTCCTCCGATATTGCCTTTTATTAAACATGAAACTAAGTGTTAAATGAATTAGAATTTGAGAAAAAATCTTTTAAATTTCATGAATCTATTTATTTTTTTAATACACGCAAAGCGCGTCCAAATTTACTAGATCATAAATAAGACTAATATCAATGATAATCCATCAATATCATCATCAGAATTCAAAGGCCACATTTGATTGTTGAATCCGAATGATCCATTGGAAGTCCTATATACATCTCTTCCCAAATATGTCATGTTGTCAAGTAGCACTCCACCATTTGAAAACTTATATAACGGCATAGGAAACTCTTAGTTGTTACTAAACAATTTTGTGTTATAGTCTTTCATTAATGTAACGACCTAAAAACTTTGATGAAATATGTAAAATTTATGATTTTGTGTGATTTGACTGTTTTACCTCTCTCCACAATGGCATTATGGTATTTTTGGGGTGTAGGGGTAATTGGCATAATTTCTGATGTATTTTGGTACCATTTATGTGATATTGTGATTTTTTATAGCTTCGAGAGCCTTATTTTGGTCTTATGTGGATATCTTTTGATCCGTGCAACGGATGGTTGAACGGACTGTGCAAGAAGCTTTGGAATATCGATTTTAGAATGGGTTGACCTTTGGTTTAGGTCTTGGCACACTCGAGCTCATTTTGACTAATTAGTCTAAAAGTTAAAAAATTAGATATATGAGTATAGGATCCACATTTAGTCGAAACAAGCTCGAATGGAAAATCTGACTTAACCAGTAGATCTAAAATATCAATTTTATGGTGATAACATGTTTGGTGTGATTTATGGCTTTTAAATCTCATTTCGACCCTTGGTTTGGAAAATTGTGATTTCGGATTTTGGGATAAAATTTGTGAAAATGATGTTTTTCTTAAAATCCGACTTCGCAAATGTGTTTGGGACATCGAATTTGGTGTGATTACAAAGTTTATTTGTATATACCATACTCCGAATGAATCTCAGACACCCCATCGAAGTCTGGATAGGATTTTAAATTGAAAAAAAAAACTTTTTATCTATAGCTGGTGCAGAAAATTTGCACTATTAATAGCAGTTTTTTGGCCCATTTTTCTCATTTTTCAACTTGACTCTTGAGAGTAAAACCCTAAAATAGTGTGGGAGCCTAAAAGTGAATCTTGAAAAGTTAGATTAACATCTATTTCTTGATTCTATTATGGATATAAGGGAAGAATTCACTTTTTTCTTAGTAATTTCTTGATTTCTCAAAACCACAAAAATCATAGGGCTTGATTTTCAACCCAAATTTCAATCCTTTTCACTTAAATAATATTTTCATCTTATAATTATTAGTTTTTCATTAATTTAACTTTCAAAACAACTCTAATTCTTAATTTTAACCCGAATTCAAAGATTTTACCTGGTAAAGGTTAAAAATAGTTTTTCTTCGATCTGAACATCATTTTTGACCTGATTTTCTTGGTTTTTCAAATATAGATTTCTAAAAATGTGGAAAATACATTTTTAAATTAAAGTTGTGATTTTGCCCTTCTTTTTTGAAAAACCCATTCTGGGGGTCCGTTTTGACCTCGAATCAAAAGTAGTTAATAGAGGTGTTGTTGATTTTATTTTGATGCGTAGATTCTATATTTGATATTTTTAGAGGAGTTTGAAATCATTTGTGGAAAATAAGGTCATGGGTTCGAAGTGTAGCAAGCCGATTTCTGCTTTTGAGGTAGGTTATAGCTTAACTCTTTCAGATTGAGATGAGTAGTAAATGATGATACAAAATATATGTTAAGGGTGTGAAATAATTATGAAAATAATTATTTATGTGTTGTACTTGTGTAGGGATCCATATGTGATGTAATTGTAAAGATTAAGTTATCATTTGCTATGTGAGACCGTGTGGG
Organism: Capsicum annuum; assembly: GCF_002878395.1. Taxonomy (NCBI): domain Eukaryota; kingdom Viridiplantae; phylum Streptophyta; class Magnoliopsida; order Solanales; family Solanaceae; genus Capsicum; species Capsicum annuum. Next base: position 38,086,336 of record NC_061122.1, on the reverse strand, counting down.
GTCCTATGTGATATTGATAGCCTTAATACATGTGAATAATTGTATTTTGTTGTTAAGATTCTTAATATGGTACCATTGGTGTGTTATTATTATATTCATACTTTATTGGCATATGAGATATGTGAAAATTCATGGAAAAAACTGTAATAATAAGTGGATATTGGCTCACGTGGTTGTGAAAATATATCATTACGGTTGGTTGTGTAAATATATCATGTGGTTGGTTGTTAAAATATATCATATAACTGGTTATGAAAATACTCATTGTGATTGGTTGTGAGCATAACATACTCATATCAAACTCATTCATGAAACTTTGATACCGTTGTGGCAACATCTGAGAAACACTGACAACACATTTTCAAAACCCTCCTCGTGGAATGTGACACGGAGGAAATATTGTGACACCTTATAAAATCATTTCTAAAAGATGTTCCATAAAGGGTATATGAGATATGTGTATTGTATACAGGTTGAAAAACCCTCCATGGGTCCTACATCAGGAAGCTTTAACTCTGTAGGTGTATACATGGATCGTACGACGATCCCGGAGGTTGTGCAATGAACTCGTGCATTAATATCATCATCATAATCATCATCATATATTGCACTTACTTTATTGTGTTACATTGTGTTGTATTTCCATATTGACTTGCCATATATGCAATTATCTTGTCTTCTTTTACTTATATTTGATGATCTTGTATATGAAAGTTCCCCTTTGTTCTACTTATATGTGATATAATGTATACTTGTTTTCTATCTTGGTCTGATGTTATGATATATGTGATATATTAGAATTGTTAGTGCAAGCGTTGTAGGCTCCATTATGGGACATTTTCTAATTGCAGGTGACATTCCCTTAGTGTATATTTTGTATGCTTTATTTACTACTTTGCTTGGTCGGCCTATGATAACTACTGAGTACAAGTGGATCGTAGTCATGGCTACTGCACCCTTTTGGTGCAGGTCCATGCTAGAATGCGCCTCAGATTGGTTGATTTTGAGTTCCTTCAAATTACTCAAGGTAGTAGTTGGACATTCTTTTATTTGGAGTTCACCTCTATGTTTATGTATTAGTTATGTCTTTATTAGTGTTCTAAGACAAATATTTTTTTTGTGGTTATTTTTCTGATTAATTTGACTCCAAAATTGTATTAGTAGTTCTTATATTGTTGACACCAGGTTTTGGAGTTATGGATGCACGTGTTGATTTTAATCTTTCTACTTTTATTATATCTATGTGGTTCATGTTTATTCTAGAAGCCTTACTTAGGAGGGTACTTCTATCTTTTTCCCTCTGTATATCATTTTGGTGAAAGGCTTACTTGTCAAGGTTCTCCGTGACAAGTGCCATCATGACCTATTGATTTTTGGGTCATGACAAATTGGTATATGACCAGCTAGGTTTCATTGATCTCAATGGTGTAAGAATGAAATGTCTAATAGAGTCTCGCAGATCAGTACATTGATGACTGTATCTATCTTTGAGAGGTCATAGAACGTCTTTAGGAAACTTCTCTCATTTTATTCTTTATCGTGCGAAGTTCTTTCACACATTGATTCTGAGTTATGTTTCACTCATTCTGCATGGATGGTGTGGCTTATAATACATCTCATTAGTTGATAAATTTAATACCCAATAAGATCTTAGCTCAATTCAGCTCACGATTGCATGTTAAAATGGGTTCAAGGTTTAGAAATTTGTCTAAGTGTTGGGACTTAGTCATTTCCAAGACCCCTAAACTTTGATGATTTTATTTGTGACCTTTCCGACATCAAAACGTCAATTTTTAAGTTAATTCATGATCGGGGATGTTCAATATGTGTCTCGGGTGAGTTTCAGAATTTTCAGATGAGCGTAGGAGCATGTTTGGAGAAGCAAAATAGTGAGGGCACCGGGATAAGCTAGCGGTACGGGGCTTATCCTACTAATCTGGAGCCTGCAGCGTGGGGCCTATCCCACTAGTCTAGAGCTCGCGGTGTGTGGCTTAGCCCACTAGTCTAGAGCTCGCGGTGCCCCTTCCTTTTCTTATCCAGCTTTTGTTCCTAATCATTAATGGTATTTGGGTCAATTTTCCCCATCTAAACTCATCCACAACAAGAAATTTAGGTCTCCAAGAAGCATTATTTACCCCTTTACTCATAAAACCTCTCAAGAAAACCATCTTCCACCTGAAGAAAGAAGCATTATTTACCCCTTTACTCATAAAAACGCTCAAGAAAACCATCTTCCACCTGAAGAAAAAACCCTAACCCATTCTTAAGGAATCAAGGAATTCAAGCTTCAAACCTCAAGAAATTCCCAAGAATACTCACTAAATAATCTAGTAAGGTATGTGTGATGTTCATCCATGGGTTAGTTTCACCCATGGAGTCCAAGAATCCTTTTTTTATTTTAAACTATGAGTTTTCATGTTTAAGTTAAAATATCTCCATGAATCTTTGGGGAATTCCATTACAAGTTATGTTTATACATATTTTTTCAAGTGGGATGAGCCATTTCATGTTTAAAATATTGTAATCTTCACGTTAAATCCCTAAGTTATGATTTTTGTTTTGTAATCATGTTATTCTTGCATGCTTTACCAATTCCCATGCTTAAGTTCATGACTCTCACGTGTTTGATGAAACTCCTAAGTGTTAGGTTTTGAACAATGATCTCCTACTAGGGTTTTAAAGATTTTATATGGCATTACTATTGATTCCATTTAGTGTTGGTGTGTTATGAACACCCGATACCAATGTGATTTACATGAATTAAGCTTTACAAGTACTCAAATAGCTATCCATGACTCTTATTAGTATAATCAAATATTTATATTCATGATAATCATTATCAGTTACGTAGTAACAATCACTAAAGTTTAGTTCAGTACCAGTGTCAGTTTAGTTGGGAGTAAGATTTAGCACAGAGCAAATATAGGGGTGACAACTTCCCTATCAGTCAGGAAGAGTCATTAGTAGTAGTTCGTGCATTCTAGAACTATGTATCCAACTTAGGATATGAGGAGTCACCCATAAATTTAGGCTTGACTTCCTCTCAGGGGTCACTCATCAGTTTAGGCTTGACACCTTGGTCCTTTAGGACACCAGATTAGTTGATCCACAAAACTATTGTTAGTACCCATGGCACGGTACTAACACCCTTCCAAATGGAATTACAGGTTGGACCCCAATTAGCTTAGATTGGGACATGTCGATTAGATAATACCTCCCACAGTCTTTATATAATTTTTAATGTTGTTATAGTTCAGAAGCTTGACTAAAGCATACAGATTCTTAGTTAATCAGTTATCAAATTTTAGTCTTTCAGTTTAAAGATTATTTCAGATATATTTTTATTCTTTGTCTTGCATTCTCATATGTTAAAGTTGTCATGCATTCATGTTCAGTTGTCTCATGCTTTTCAGTTAGTCCTTATTTCACAGTACCCTAGGTATATCATCCTGACCTCATCTCATATACCAGTACATTCAACGTACTGACTGCATACTCTTTTTTGTGCTATGATGTCTTATATCATAGGATCAGATACACATTTTCTAGATCTCAGTTAAACAACTCAATGTAATCCAGCAGTTGTAGTGGTTAGTCCTCATCCATCGAGGATATGTTTTGTTTATTCAGTTATTTCAGTATTTCATTTTTATTCAAATCAGTCAAAGTTAGTTGGAGGTCTGTCCTATCAACTCCTCAGTCAGTTTAGAGGCTTTCAGACATTCAGACAGTAAGTTATACAGTTAGTCAATTTTATCAGTCTTATCAGATCTTTTAGACTTGTGATTCATTCTTATTTTTAGTACTGAGACTTTATGGCTTTATTAGTTATTTTCTGCACAAGTCTATGATTATTATTTTATTGAGTACTATCAGTAGGTACCATCATATGGGTTAGCTTGGGGTCACTTATGACCATAAGCACGTTGTCATGACTAGGGGTAGCCTTGGGTCATGACAAAACTTGGTACCAAAGCCTAGAGTTTTAAAGTGTCCCTAGGGAGTTAGAAGGACACATTTAGTAGAGTCTTGTAAATGGGTGTGAAGCGCACCATACTAATGGACAAGAGGCTACAAGATGTTTAGGAAAAGTTTTCCTCTTTTAGTATTTATGTCACGCGAATGAGCATGGGCTCTATTTAAAACTCTCTTTCTAACTCATTTTTTATTCCATTTTTACACAATCCCTCCCAAGAGAACCAATGGAAGAAAGAACAGAAATCAGCCTACACCACCGCCTATTCAGAAAGATCCCCTGAATAAAAGTGTCTCTCGTACTGAGTTTAGAGCTGCTTTCACTACCTTAGCTCATTCCATAGATACTTAGAACAATTAGTAAGCTGCTGCCCCAGCTAATCCAGTGGAAAATACAGTTTTGATCAGGATTTGGGATTTCACGTGGATGAATCCCCTTTTGTTTTTGGGATCCAAGTATAAGGAAGATCCATAGAAGTTTCTTGATATGGTCCAGAAAGTGATTGATGTTATGGTTGGAATCATCAGGGTATGTGTAAGGCTGGTAGACATGTGTCTCAGATATGGAAACACAGGCTATAATATCCTAGAGTGCATGGTGGTGGCGCAAAGGGGTAGAAATGATCACCAACAGGGTCAGAATACTTCTTCAGCAGCACTAGCAGGTCATCTGACTCTATAGGGTGCTACTTCCAGTACCACCAGTGGTTAGCACTAGAATAGATTTTATGCACTCTAGTTTTGATAGGATTAGGAAAGTTCTCCTGATATGGTTACAGATACTTTATAGGTCTTTTATCTTTATGTTTATGCTTTATTAGACCCCGGATCTTCACTTTCTTTTGTGACTCCTTATGTAGCAGTCATTTGGTGTTAGTCCCAAATCTTTATCATAATCCTTCTCAATGTCTACTCCAGTAGGTGTCTCTATTGTAGCCAGGTAGGTATACAAGAACTACACGATCACAGTATCCCATAAAGTCATCTCAATTTACCTTGTGGAGTTAGAGTGACCAATTTTGATATCATTCTAGGAATGGATTGGCTCCATTCATGTTATGACTCATTTGATTGCAGAAATAGAGTCGTTCAGTTTTAGTTTCCTAATGAACCAGTTATTGAATAGAGGGGTAGTACTTCAGTGTTTAGGGGCAGTTTATTTCATATCTTAGAGCGAGAAAGATGATATCTAAGGGGTGTGTTTATCATCTTGTTCGAGGTAAAGACTCTACTCCTAAGGCTCCTAGTCTCGATTCAATTTTAGTAGTAAGGGAATTTCTAGATGTGTTCCTTGAAGATCTTTCCGGAGTTTCTCCCAAAAGGAAAATTGACTTTGGAATAGATTTTTTTCTAGATACCTAGCCAATCTCTATTTCACCCTATAGAATGACTCTAGCTAAGCTTAAGGAGTTAAAAGAGCAGTTGAGAGATATCTTATATAAAGGATTCATCAGGCCCAGCGTTTCCCCATGGGGTGCTCCAGTCTTGTTCGTGCGTAAGAATTATCATTAGTTAAACAAAGTCACAATCAAGAATAAGTATCTACTTCCCAAGATTGGTGACTTATTCAACCAACTTTAGGGTGCCAATTACTTCTCTAAGATTGACCTCAGATCCGACTATTATTAGCTAAGAGTCAGAGAATAAGACATTCTGAAGATAGCCTTCAAAACTCGGTATGGTCACTTCTAATTCTTATTTATGTCCTTTGGACTAATGAATTCCCCTGCAACTTTTATGTACTTGATGAATAGAGTGTTCAAGCAGTACTTGGATATGTTCGTCATAGTATTCATTGATGATATTCTTGTGTATTCTCGTAGTGAAAATGATCATGCAAACAACCTAAGAATTGTGTTGCGGACCCTTAGAGATTATCATTTGTTTGCCAAATTTAGTAAGTACAAATTTTGGCTAAGATCAGTAGCTTTCCTTGGCTATTTTATTTTCAATGATAGCATTAGAGTTGACACTCAAAAGGCTGAAGCGGTGAGGAACTGCCCCAGGAATATCACTCCATTAGATATTAGGAGTTTTTTAGGTTTGATTGACTATTACAGATAGTTTATTGAAGGGTTTTCTTATATTTCATCCCCCATGTCTCGACTGACTCTGAAAAAAGTCAAGTTTTAGTGGTCAGATTCTTGCGTGAAGAGTTTTCAGGAGTTGAAAGCTTGTTTCCCTTTAGCCCCTGTATTGACATTGCTAGATGGTTTAGATGGGTTTGTAGTTTATTGTGATTCTTCTAGAGTTGTTCTTGATTGTTTATTTATGCATAGGGGTAAGGTCATAGCCTATGCCTATAGATATCTTAATCCCTATTAAAAAATTATCCTACCAATGATCTTCAGTTGGTAGCTGTTGTATTTGCTTTGAAAATTTAGAGACATTATATTTATGGAGTTTATGTTTATGTGTTCACAGATCACAAATTCTTGTAGTAAGTGTTCTCACCAAAATATTTGAATCTTTGTCAAAGAAGATAGCTTGAGTTGTTAAAAGATTCTGATTTGAGTGTGTTGTATCATTCGGGCAAGGCCAATGCAGTGGCAGATGCCCTTAATAGGTAGTCTATGAGTAGTATTGCTCATGTTAAGGAGGATAATAAGAAGTTAGTCAGTGAGATTCATCAGCTTACTAGATTAGGTGTTCGGTTGGTTAATTCAGTAGAAGGTAGTGTATGCATTAAGAATAGTTCAGAATCATCCTTGGTTGCTGAAGTAAAAGAAAAGCAAGACAGAGATCCTAGTTTGGTTAAGTTGAAGGAGGCAGTTAGAGACCAAGAAGTAGAGGTTTTCTCCCAAATGTGAGATGGCGTGTTGTGTTACCAGGATAGGTTATGTGTTCCAAGTATTGATGACTTGAGACAGTGAATACTTGCAGAAGCACATAATATGTGATACTCTATCTACCAGGAGCCACTCAGATGTACCGTGACTTATGGTAAATCTATTAGTGGAATGGTATGGAGATGGATATTGCAAAGTTTGTAGCTAAGTGTTCTAATTGTCAGCAGGTTAAGGTTGAACAACAGAGTCCTAGTGGCATATTATAAGAGTTTAGTATCCCCACATAGAAATGGGAAGTGGTGAACATAGATTTTTTGACAGGGTTACCTTGCACGCGTCGTCATCATAATTTGATGTGGTTCATTATAGATAGAATGACCAAGTCAGCTTATTTCTTTCCAGTCTATACCTTTTACTCAATTGAGGATTATGCCAAGCTCTATCTTAGGAAGTTTGTTAAGTTGTATGGGATTTCGTTGTCTATCATATCAGATAGAGGTACTCAGTTTATCTCTCACTTTTGGGAGGCTTTTCAAAAGGGTCTTGGTACCCAAGTTTATCTCAGTACAACTTTTCATCCTTAGATAGATGGTCAGGCAGAGAGGACCATTCATACCTTAGGACATGTTGAGAGCATGTATTATTAACATTAGAGGTAGTTGGGATGATCACTTACCTTTAATTGATTAGCCAATAATAACACTTATCAGTCTAATATTCTTATGTCTCTGTTTGAGGACTTTTATAAAATGAGATGTAAATATCCTATTGGTTTATTTGAGGTAGGTGAAGCTATATTGATAGGGCCAAATACAGTGTTTAATGTGATGGAGAAAGTTCAGTTGATTCGAGAGAGGTTGAAGACAACCCAAAGTTGTCAAAAATCCTATGCAGATATGAAAAGAAGAGATCTTGAGTTTAAGGTTAGTGATTTGGTTTATTTGAAAATCTCACCAATGAAGGGAGTGAAGAGATTTAGCAATAAGGGGAAACTCAGTCCCTAATATGTTGGCCCATTTAAGGTTTTGAGTCATTTTGGAAAGGTTCTTATGAGCTTGAGCTGCCTACAGATTTAGCAGTAGTGCATCAAGTGTTTAATGTTTCCCTGTTGAAGAAGTGTATTGGTCATTCAGTTGTAGTTGTTTAGTTAGAAAGTACAGATGTTCAGGATATCCTTTCCTACAAAAAATATCCCAGTTGAGATCTTTGATCTTTAGATTCGTAGACTAAGGAACAAAGAAGTTCCCTTGGTCAAGATTCTTTAGCAGAATCAATCCGTTGAGGGAGCCACTTAGGAAACAAAAGTAGATATGTGTAAGACCCTGCAAAATCCTAAGCTCAACTCAGTCTTTTAATCTTGCTAAAGGGTCCCAGACTTAGAAAATTTTAGCTAAGTATTCAAATTTAGTGTCATTTTGTCCTTTGTAAGTTGGCAACTCGATTTCATGACTTCTATGACATTAAAATGTTAATCTTTAGGTTAATTCATTATCAAGAATGTCAGTAGGTGTTCCCAGATGAGTTTCATATTTTTTGAACCACATTTGGGAATCCAAAATAGTGGATCGATGCGATCATGGTGCAGCGCGGTGGCCATCACGTCAATCAATATTTTCCTTGTCTCCCAGTGGTAATTTTCAGTGAACTGACGTGGACTCGATGAGGTTTGTTGGCTATCGCATCGATGCCAATGGTGCAACGCGTCAGTCTGTGCATCGATAGTTTGCTTTCACAATCATTAACAGTCGCGTCCTTAGGGGTATTTTGGTCTTTTCTCACATCCTACATCCCCCAAAAACATAAAATTTAGGCTTCTATTTGCAACATACACTCATTATTTCACAAATTTTTCAAGAACAAAAAAAACTTAGGTGATTGAATTTCAAATTCAAGGCTCAATATTCCACCGTTAATCTTCAAAAATTTAGCAACCAAGGTATGTCAAGTGTTCATCCAAGGTTTTCTTCCACCCTTGGATTCCAAGAAACCCTTTTAAACATCAAGTAGCTTGATTTCATGTTTTCCATGATTTGGATTCAAGTGTATTAATGATTATAATGTTGATTGGATTTCTATTCCATGATTAAGTACAAGACTTATGTAAAAACAACTATTATGTATGTAGTATCATGTGAATTCATGTTAAAGCCTTGAAATTGTGATACTCATGTGTTGATTAGTACTATGTTCAAATACAATGTCTTCCAATTGTTTGATGCATTGTTCATGAGAATTAAATAAGAAAATTATATCATGTTAGCATGTATTTAAGTTCATGTCATGCAACTGTTTGCTAGAATGTCCCAATGAATGAATGATGATCAAGTAGTTATTTATCATGTTTAAAGATTGTGCCATGTCTTATAATTTATCGTATTGAGTCCTGGGGGTATTTAATACTCGACAATTTATCTAATTACCTAGACCCATGGTAAGTCTCAGGATAGTATCAGTTATGTCATGATCAGTAGTACTCTCGATCAGTTACAGAACTTAGAAAAAACTCAGCAGACTCAGTATCAGTCTAGTCCAGTTCAGTATTCAATTCAGACCTCAGTAAATTTAGACAGTTAACAAAATTCAGTAGTATTTTGTCGGTCAACGGAACTCAGTGAACTCAGTTCAGTTCATTTAGACAGTATAATTAGTAACAATTTAGTCAAGCCTAGTTTGAAATAGGAATCGATTCAGTGTCTATTCAGATGGGAGTAGGATTCAACACCGAGTTAACCCAGGGGTGGGGGCATTCCTGCCAGTAGAGAGTTTGAGCCTTAGTAGCAATCCGTGCATTACATCACTATGTAGCCAGCGTAGGTTGAGATATCTTCTAGCCAGATATTATAAGAGTTGATATACCTCATTCGAGTTTTCCTGCTAGCGAAGGTTGATGAAAGAGCATCCAGTCAGAGAGGGTTAACTCATAGCTTGTATTTACCCATGGCACGGTACTGACACCCTTACAACTGAGGTTATAGGTTGGACCTCAATCTATTTAGAAAGGGGCATATCGGTTAGATGATTACCTCCCACAGTCTTAGTTTTAGATTCAGTCTCAGTACAAAACTCAGTTCTATTCTATAGATTCAGGACTGTCAAACACAGTCACTTAGTTCAGTATGGAACTGAGTATAGTTCTATAGAATCAAAACTATCAGATACAGTGATTCAGTTATCAGTAATTCAGTATCTGTATTCTCAGATATCCATTAATCAGTATTCAGACTTAGTATCCAGTGTTATCACGATCCCAGTTACAGTTTATGTATTCATGAATGTACTCTCATCCAGTTATACTCAAGTCATTTAGTCAGTATTGTTCATGTACATAAACCTATGCATTTTAGCCTACCTTCCTTAGCATACCAGCATATTCAAAGTACTGACGCATACCTTTTTTTTGCGCTATGATGTTTTATATCATAGTTTTAGACACACGGGCTCCCGATCATCCCTACCAAATATAGATTTTTAGTAGTCAGAGTTAGTGGTGAGTCCTTATAGCTTGAGGACATGATTATTATTTTAGTATTTAAATTTTATTTTTGTAGCCAGAGTTAGGGATTTATCCCATCAACTCCACATTTCAGACAATTTAGAGGCTTTTAATACTAGGGTATTTTCAAATAGATATTTCAGTTTTGGTATTGTTATACCGTATTTAGTTTTATAATAGTATTGAATCTTATGGCATGTTTTTTGCCTAATTTCTATATATTACAGTATTATCATTCAGTTAATACATAGGTACTAGTCATGAGTTAGTTTGTGGTCCTTCGGGATTATGAGCACCGTGTAGTATCCGGTGTACAGTCTTAGGGTGTTACAAACTCTGTATCAGAGCCTAAGGTTAAACAGAGTCCTAGAAAGTCTGAAAGCCGCATCTAGTAGAGTCTTGTGCATGGGTACGTAGCGCGCCATACTTATGGACAAGAGGCTACGAGATGTTTTAGGAAAAGTTTCCATTCTTTCAATATTCATGTCGTGCGAGTGAGCATAATCTCAAGTTAAGCTCTCAGTATTATTCATCTCTTCCTAATTCTTCCAGAACATGTCTTCCAGAGAAGCTAACGAAAAAAGTAATTAAAACCAGTCATCCTCTCCGCCCGTTCAGGCAAATCCCCTAAATGAGCATATTTCTCATACTGAATTTAGAGCTACTTTTACCTCCTTAGCTCATTTAGTAATTGCTCAAAATAATCAACTGGTTGTTATCCTATCTAAGCTTATAACTCATGCTTCATAGAGTAAGGAGGAGAGGCATAAGAAAAAGGGGAGAAAGAATAAGAGGGCTAGAAATTCTAGGCCAAAGAGTGACCGAACCAACCCCCTTTATCTGAAATGTGGCAGAAACCACCAGGGTATCTGCAGAGCTGATAGTGATGTATGTTTCAGGTATGGAAAGACAGGTCACAGAGTTAGAGATTGTCCCCAGTCAGGTTCCCAGGGTTAGCAAAATCGTTCCCCACCTCAGTTTGGTCACCCGAATCAGTAGGGTGCCGCATCTAATGCCACCAGTGGGCAGTGCCCAAATAGACTCTACACGCTTTAGTCGTGATAGGATCAGGAAAGTTTTCCTGATGTGGTCACTGGACATTACAGGTTTATTATTTACATGTTTATTCTTTGCTAAACCCAGGAGCTTCTTTGTCCTATGTTACTCCATAAATAGAAGTTGATTTTGGAGTCATCCCCAAAATTCTATCAGAGCCTTTCTTAGTCTCTACCCTAGTAGGTAAGTCTATCATAGCCCTGCGGGTATACAGGAACTGTCCGGTTATGATATCTCAGAAAGTTACTTCAGCAGACTTAGCCAAATTAGAGATGACTGATTTTGATGTCATTCTTGGCATAGATTAGCTTTATTCCTGCTATGCCTCTATCGACTACAGAAAAGAAATTGTCCAGTTTTAGTTTCCGAATGATCCCATCCTAGAGTAGAGGGGTAGTACTTCAGCACTTAGAGGTTAGCTTGTTTCTTACCTAAAGGCGAGAAAATGATATCTAAGGGATGTATCTACTATTTCATTCGAGTCTAGGACTCTAGTTCAGAACCCCAAATCTTGAATCAGTGTCAATACCATGTGAATTCCCATATATGTTACCTAAAGATCTCCCCGGAGTTCCTCCCGAAAGGGAAATCGACTTTGGCATAGACCTTCTTCTAGATACTCAGCCCATATCTATCCCGCCATATAGAATGGCACCTACAAAACTCAGAAAATTAAAAGAACAATTAAAATATCTCTTAGATAAGGGATTTATCAGACCCAGTGTGTCCCCATGAGGCACACCAGTTTTATTAATACTTAAGAAAGATGATTCTCTCAGAATATGTATTGACTACCATCAGCTAAATAAAGTCACGGTAAATAACAAGTATCCGCTTCCCAGAATCGATGACTTATTTGACCAATTTCAGAGTGTCAGTTGCTTCTCCAAAATAGACCTCAGATCTGGCTATCATCAGCTTAGGGTCAGGGAATGTGACATCCCAAAAATATCTTTCAAAACTCGGTATAGTCACTTTAAATTCTTAGTTATGTCATTTGGTCTTACTAATGCCCCAGTAGCTTTCATTGACTTGATGAACCATGTGTTAAAGTAGCACTTAGACATATTCATCATCGTCTACATAGACAACACTCTTGTCTATTCTCGTAATGAGTACGAGCCGGCTGATCATCTCAGACTCGTACTTCAGACTCTCAAAAACCATTAGTTATCATGACATCCATTCATGTCTTATATGTCAGCTCTATGATCATAGCCCATACTCGTGCACGTTAGTAATCATGTACACTTATAGTTCCTAGTATAAGGAGTTCCAGTTCACCCAGTGTTACGAATCATGTTCCATGAATATAGAAACTCTAGACTCAGGTCATGAGCTCATAACTCAGGTATCCATGTCATGCTATGCAGTATGCTCAGTTCCCATGACCCATGCTACACTCATAGAGATCAGCTAAATTCAGATTTTGTCAAGTATATCCTTAGTTTAGATCTTTTGATAAATCCATGGTGTTGACATTCTATTCCTCAAACCTCAATTAAATGTTGAGTTTGGTATAGTATTCATGCATACCTCAGGTCCTCATAATTTAACCCTTTAGTGGACTCTCCTTAAAAAATGATTTAGTCATGAGCAATTACTTAGAAGAGAGAAAGTAAATGTTTTATGTTAAGAAAAAATTACTGCATGCTAGTTTTACACGAGGCTATAGTTATAAAGATAGGCTCGAATGTAATGCTGATGTGTAAGTGGCTAAATGTATTTCAGATATTTGAGTAGGCTTTAACATATTGGGAGAATTCAGTCCAGATTAGACCCTAGTAGGTAGAGTTATCAAAACTCAGTATTTAGTTCTAGTGCAGTCTCAGTTGGAGTCTTAGTCTCAGTCTAGTAATCAGATCAGTAACTCAGTTCAGTTTCAGATTTTCTTGACCATAGCATAAAGTTATCAATTATTCAGTTATTAGTATTTTAATACCTCAGTCTACAGACCATTTCAGAGTCATATTATACGTTTTGTCTTGCCTACTCAAATAGTATAGTTTTTGAGAATTCATGCTCAGTGATCTCATGTACTCAGTCAGTCACTACTACATATGCATAATACTATGCAATTTCAGTCCAGAGTAAGTACAGTTCAATCCTACATAATCAGTAGTCAGCTACCAGCCACTCAGTTAATCAGAAAAGTTAGTATGTTTATGCATTCATGCTCAGTGCCTATGTGAATATTTTTAGTAGACTCAAGTGAAATGCATGCAGTGTTGAAGTAGAAATTCCAGTTGAGGGAATAATTGAGAAACATGGGTAAGATTTCGAGCTAGTAGTTGCAGTGCATAAGGCTTAGTAACTCTATCTTAGAGGATGTTTCATAGGCCTTGCTCCATATTACAAAATTGCAGCCACCTGGTGATTTCTTATTCAGATGTCTTATTCAGACCACACCAAGATTTCCCTACTCCCTAAGGCCACTTGAACTCTATAGAAAGAGTTTCAAAGAAAGGCTTCAGTCGAATATACATTGTCAGCATAAGTTAGTCCACAAAACCAGCAATTCAGTTTACCAGTTAGGCAAACAATGTTTGTATGGTTGGGTTTTCCATCATCCAGTCACACTATTCGAATTCTTATGAATATAACTATTCCAAGATCGAGCAACCATATGGTTACGGTTTAGTTTGTAGGTTCCCTGTTCAGCATCATAGTTTTCCTCAGTATCTCAGCCAAGTCAGCATTCTTCAGGGGACATAATATCCCAAGGGGGAGATGTACTATAATCCCCAAGCTTTCATGACCTAAACTTTCCATCTTCTCTTCAAGTAATGAATCTAGTTTAGAGTAGTGGGTACTCATATATGGACCCACAAGTTCCAATCTCAGCCATAAGCGATGAATTTAGGGTCTCAATTTCATTTATGATATTCAATTCCTATTTCATATTTCAGGCTCAGTTATGTTCTCATGTTTTTTTTCATGCATATTCAGTAAATGATCTTGAGTTATAGATCGATGATTTTGTATTCTTGAAAATCTCACCTATAAAAGGAGTGAAGAGGTTTGGCAAGAAGGGGAAGTTCAGTCCCCAATATGTCAGTCCTTACCAAATTCTCAGTCATTTCGGAAAGGTAGCTTATGAGCTTGAATTTTCTTCAGATTTAGCTTCAGTGTATCTAGTATTTCATGTCTCCTTGCTTAAGAAAGGCATAGGTGACCAAGTAACTGTAGTCCCTATAGAGGGCCTAGATATTCAGAACAGTCTCTCTTACAAAGAGTTCCTAGTCGAAATCCTTGACTATCAGATTCGCAGACTGAGGAACAAAGAAGTCTCTCTAGTCAAAGTTGTTTGGTGGAATTAGCTTATTGAGGGAGCTACTTGGGAAGAAGAAGCAGATATGCAAACTAAGTATCCTTACCTCTTCTTTGCAAACTCAGACTCAGCCCAAGGTAACAGTTTTCCTTTGAATTTACTCAGTCTCATGTTCAGATATAGTACCAACTTGGTATCAATTAATATGGCATACTCAGTCATGCATTCACGGATCAGTTCAGTCATGTACTCATGCATCAGACAAGCATGTCCAGTATATAAGTTCAGCTTATCAGTAATCCCAATCATGCATTCATGAATCATGTTCAGCTATGTACCCATGCATCAGATATACATGTTCAATATGATAATTCATATATCAGTAATTTCAATCATGAAATCATATTGCAATTGTGCATGCCCAGTGTCTAAATCCAGTCAATCAGCATTCTCAGTTTAATCAGTCTTATTCGAGGACAAATGTTTCCTAGGGGGATATTATAAGACCCTGCAAAATCCAAAGTTGAACTCAGTCTTTTAATCTTGCTAAGGGGTCCCAGACTTAGAAAATGTTTGCTAAGTATTCAAACTTTGTGTCATTTTGGCCTTCGTAAATTGGTAACTCTATTTCATGACCTTTATGACCTTAAAATGTCAATCTTTAGGTTAATTCATGATCAGGAATGTCAGTAGGTGTTCCCGAATGAGTTTTGTATTTTTCAAATCTTGTTTGAACTACGTTTGGGAATCCAAAATAGTGTATCGATGTGATCTCAGTGCGGCGCGTCATCCATCACATCAATCAATACTTTTCTTGGCTCCCAATAGCAATTTTCGTGAATCGATGAAGACTCGATGCGGTGTGTTGGATATCGTGTCAATACCAATGACACAATACGTTAGTCTGTACATCGATAGTTTGGATTCTCAGTCATTAAAAGTCATATCCTTAGGGGTATTTGGGTCTTTTTCCACGTCCTTCAGCCCTCAAAAATACAAAATGTATCCTTCTATGTGCAACATACACTCGTTATTTTACAAATTGCACAAGAACAAAAAAACCTAGGTGATTGAATTTCAAATTCAAGGCTCAAGATTTCACTGTTAATCTTTAAGAATTTAGCAACCAAGGTATGTCAAGAGTTCATCCAAGGTTTCCTTCTACCTTTGGAGTCCAAGAAACTCTTTTAAACTTCAAGTAACTTGATTTCATGCTTTCCATGATTTGGATTCAAGTGTATTCATAATTATAATGTTGATTGAATTTCTATTCCATGATTAAGTTCAAGAATTAAGTAAAAACAACTATTATGTATGTAGTATCATGTGAATTCATGTTAAAGCCTTGAAATTGTGATGCTCATGTGTTGATTATTACTATGTGCATATACAATGCCTTCCAAGAGTTTGATGAGTTGTTCATGAGAATTAAATAATGAAATTATATCATGTTATCATGTATTCAAGTTCATGTCATGCAAGTGTTTGCTATAATGTCCCAATAAATGAATGATGATCAAGTATTTATTTATCATGTTTCAAGATTGTGCCATGTCTTATAATTTATGCTATCGAGTTCCAGGGGTATTTAATACATGATAATTTAGCTGCTTAACTAGAGCCATGGTCATTCTTAGGATAGTATCACTCATGTCACAATCAATAGTACTATTAGTCAGTTACAAAACTCAGGAAAAACTCAGTAGACTTAGCATCAGCCCAGTACAGTACAGTATTCAGTTCAAACCTCAGTAAATTTAGTCAGTTAATAGAATTTAGTAATATTCATCGATCAATGGAACTCAGTGAAATTAGTTCAGTTCAATTAGATAGTATAATTAGTAATAGTTCAGTCAAGCCTAGTATGAACTAGGAATCTGTTCAGTGTCTATTCAGATGGGAGTAGGATTCAGCATCGAGTTAACCCAGGGTAGAGGCATTCCAGCCAGCAGAGGGTTTACCCTTAGTAGTAATCCCTGCATTACAAAACTACGTTGCCAGCGTAGGTTGAGATATCTTCTTGCCAAATATTATGAGGGTTGATATATCTCATTCGAGTTTTCCTGCCAGCGAGGGTTGACGAAAGAGGCTTTTTTCTTAGAGAGGGTTAACTCACAATTTATCTTTACCCGTGGCACGATACTGACACCCTTCCAACTGGGATTACAGGTTGGACCCCAATCTATTTAGAAAGGGGTATATCAATTAGATGATTACCTCCTATAGTATCAGTTTGAGATTCAGTCTCAGTACAAAACTCAGTTCAGTTCTATAGATTTAGGACTATCAGAAATAGTCACTCAATTTAGTACGAAACTAAGTTTAGTTCCACTAAATCAAGACTGTTAGATACAGTTATTCAGTTACAGTAATTCAGTAGCAGTATACTTAGATATCAGTTAATCAGTATTCAAACTCAGTATTCGGTGTTATCACGATCTCAGTTACAGTTTACATATTCATGCATGTACTCTCATCTAGTTATACTTACGTCATTCAGTTAGTATTGTTCATGTACATGAACCCATGCATTTCAGCCTACCTTATTAGCATACCAATACATTAAAAATACAGACACATACCTTTCTTTTGTGCTATGATGTTTTATATAATAGATTCAGATGCATGGGCTCCCTATCATCCCTAGCAGTTATAGATTTTCAGCAGTCAGAGTTAGGGGTGAGTCCTCATAGTTTGAGGACATGATATTTATTTCAGTATTTTAGTTTTATTTTAGTAGCCGGAGTTAGTTTAGGACTTGTCCCATCAACTCCACATTTCAGATAGTTTAGAGGCTTTTCAGACTTGAGTATTTTCAGATAGATATTTCAGTTTTGGTATTGTTATACCGTATTCAGTTTTATTACAGTATTGAACCTTATGGCATATTTTCTGCCTAATTTTTGCATATTACAGTATTATCATTCAGTTAATGCAGCAGGTACCAACCATAAGTTAGCTTGTGGTCCTTCAGGATTATGAACACTGTGTATCATCCGGGGTACAGACTTGGGCCATTAGAATATGCAAACCAGGTACCCTTATCTTTTTTATGCGAATTCATATTGCGCTTAAGGTATTGATTTTCTTTAAGTTGACTCTTTTCCATTCTCATTTTCAGCTATCTAATTCATCTCATGTCATTGCATACATTCAGTTTAGTTCATATATCATGTTTCAGACTCATTCATGTAATCATGTTTTCAGTCATGCATGTTTAGTGTATGATATCAGTTACTGTAGTACTCTCAGCTAAACCAGCCTCATTTGAGGACAAATATTCTTAATGGGGACATATTATAATACCCCATAAGATCTTATCTCAATTCAGCTCACAATTGTATGTTAAAAGGGGTCCAAGACTTAGAAATTTCCCTAGGTATTTGGACTTAGTCATTTCTAAATCCCCTAAATTTTGATGATTTTATTTTTGACCTTCCCGACCTTAGAACATTGATTTTTAAGTTGATTCATGATTGAGGTTGTTCAAGGTGTGTCTCGGGTGAGTTTTGGAATTTTCAGACGAGCGTAGTGGCGAGTTTAGAGAAGCAAAATAGTAAGGGCATCGGGATAATCCCACGGCGTGGGGCTTAGTTCACCGCTTTGGAGCCCGTCGGTCTAAAGCCTGCGCCGCCCCACCTTTTTTTATCCAGCTTTTGTTCCTCGTCATTAAGGTCATTTGGGTTAATTCCCCCCCCCCCCAAACTCATCTATAACACGAAATTTAGGTCCCCCAAGGAGCATTATTTTCCCCTTTATTCATAAAAGCTCTCAAGGAAACCATCTTCTACCTTAAGAGCAAACTCTAACCCAAACCTCAAATATTCACAAGAATCTTCATGAAATCATCTATTGAGATATGTGTGATGGTCATCCATAGGTTCTTTTCACCCATGGATTCCAAGAATCCCTTTTTGGTTTTAAAGTATGATTTTTCATGTTTAAGTTAAAATATCTCCATGAATCTCTTGTGAATTCCATTACAAGTTATGTTTATAAGTGTTTTTTTCAAGTGGGATAAGCCATTGAACGTTTTAAATATTGTAATCTTTGTTGACACCCAATTTTTGCCCTCCATGACTAAATTTAATCTTGAGTTTCTTCGGTTTTTTAATAAAATCGAAATATTTATTTCATCCGAATAAAAAAAATTAAAATATTTTTATACTTGATTTTTTATTTTAAGTAGCGATTATATGTTATCGTGTTCAGTTATACAAGATTATATAATTTGATTACTTAAATATTTATTCTATGGAATATTGGATTTTAATTAAGGATTATTTTGAAAATAAATATAATGATTAAAATCTTGATTTTAATGTAATTTATTATCAAAATAATTTATTTGGGTAAATATGCATTTGATTTTATTAAATCAAGAAGCTCGAGATTAAAAGAAGTATTAATTCATATCGAATTTCAATTTGATTTTGCCAATCTATTATATTTGGCCATAATTAAAATCAAATTGGCCATAATTGCAATGCAATCCGTCAATTGATTTTTTAATTTGGTCAAAATTAACTAAATAAGGCTAAATTTTAAATCTCAATTGGGGTTATATTTTAAATAACCCCAAAATTCCTCAAAACTCTCATAACTTCTACCTAATTCCCACCAAAACATAATTTCAAATTGTACTACATTGTACTATTTCCCCCCAACTTTGTCCTTTCCCAATTTTGAAATTCAAAAGATGTACTACATTGTACAATTTCCTCCCACATTATCTTCTACCTCACCTTATCTTTAATTTTAAAATTTCGAAGACACCCTTAATTGCTTTTTCTCCCACATTGGTGAATGACAAGAAATAAATCTACATCCTTTTCTATAAATACTTTTCTCCCACATTGGTGAAAAATAAATCTCATTCTCTCCTATAAATACTACCACTATTTTGGTAGAAAAAGGATTGAAAAGTAAGAAAAAAAATGGCTAGAAAGGTAAAAAATATCCTTTTGAGCGAAATAGTTATTTTTGTTTAGTAAAAATTTTTGTTTCATAGAGTTGGTCGGCTAATCAAAATTTTTGAGCTGCTGGCAACGTTTTTCGGTGGTAGTTGACTGTGACGAAGCTCATAGTTTCATTTTGTTGCCCCCAAAAAGGTAAACACACCTTTCCTTTTTTTTAGTTTTATTATCGTTTTCTTCTTCATCTTTTTCTTCTTCATAGTTCATAGTTATAATTTCATTCGCTAGGATTATTTGTTGTAGATGGCCTTGAAGGTCATAGGACGTTGTGATATCAATATTTTAATTATTTTTATGTTCAGGATATAAAAAAGAGCTATTAATAGTTGTACATGTCTTTTTTTACTTTATTCTTTGATTATTATAGATAAAGTTTCAATCTTTGCTTAAAAGATGTACTTATGCTTAGTTTAAACTCATTGTTGGTGGATGTGTTTACTTTTAGCATGTAAAGTTATTTCTTTATGTTGAAAAGAATAGTTGATAATGATTGTTTCATCTTTTCACTATATTCTTTGATTATTTTGGATAAAGTTTAGATCTTTGCTTGAAAAACATACTCATGTATTGTTTAAACTCATTGTTGGTGAATATGATTGTGTTTAGCATGTAAAGTTATTTTCTTTATGTTGAAACGAATAGTTAATATTGATTGTTTTGGCTTTTTACCTTATTATTTGATTATTATAGATAAAGTTTCAATCTATTCTTAAAAGATGTACTCATGTCTTTTTTAAACTCATTGTTAGTAGATATGTTTGTTTTTAGAATGTAAAATTATTTCCTTTATGTTGAAAAGAATAGTTAATATTGATTGTTTTGCCTTTTGACTTTATTCTTTGATTGTTATGTATAAAGTTTTGGTCTTTGCTCAAAAGACGAACTCATGCCTTGTTTAAATTCATTGTTGGCGGATATATTTATTTTAGCATGTAAAGTTATTTCTTTTATGTTGGAAAAATTGTTATATTATTTGTTCCGCCTAGATAAAAATAGTAATTAGTTAAGTCAAGAATTTTTTATTTTCTTGCTAATTCTTTTAGTGGATTTCAAAATCCTCATATAAGAGATGAAGTGCTAGATTTATTTTCCATCCAAAATATTTATTTCAATTTTGTTCGCATGTTGTCTCGTCAAAATGATGAGAAAGTTCAGACTTTTGTAGCTAAATAGAATTATTAGGATATTTATGACTCATACATAGTATGATTGTTGAACGATATTTCACTTTTAGAGATTCTAAACTTTTATTCTTATTTTCTTACCTCGAAATGTTATATGTGCTCTTTGTGTGTGTAAAGACTTGATTCATGTCTCTCTTTTATTAATAATATCAAAAGAGAATCAACGATGTCTTATAAATATAAATCATAGGTCGTTACACATTTTTCCATAAAATTTTAGTTGTAATTTAGATATATGAATTTTCCTTAATGTCGCCTTAATTGAAATTTAAAAATTCTCTTTCTTGAAAAGTTAACCTTTATTTTCTTTTGTTATATGGATTAGTGTCTATGTTTATTCAATTTTAGAAGTCATAAGTATTTTTCTTTCCCTTTACTTTCGTAAGCTTACATTGTTTGTTTCTCGCATTAATTCACTGAATATGGACTTCTTCCTTTTACCTTTATTCATTCTTAATATGAACATAAATCATGAGGCATGCAAGTGGATGTCTTTGCTTTGCAATTTATCTATTCACTTTCACTCTTGTTATACGTGTGCAAGTGTGCATATCGTTGTAATTTAAAAATTGATTCTTGATATTTTTTTCTTGCTTGGAAATATGTAACTATTATGCCTTGAACGTATATTAATTTTTTTATCTTTTCTTCGCATGCAAAAAATATCTCAAGTCTAAATGGACTCCTCTCCTCTTGCATTTTGTAATGGGTTAATGAGGCTCACCTCTTCGATTCAAGTCCGAAGTTTAAATCCAAGATCCACTACATTGCGTACGGGTGCTAAAAGATAGACGAAGAAGGAAAATGGGTCAAAACCCATTGATGAGGCCACTAAGAGACTTGAAAAGTCTCGATTTTTATCATTATCTTTCTTTTTATTTATTCATTTAGTCATTTATTTATTCATTCATTTGGGCCTCAAAGCCAAAGTTGTATTTTAATACAGGTGAGGCGGATTTTGGGCCTCAAAGGTCCAAAAACTAGCTTAGGACAGGTTGCGGACTGAAAGCCCAATATTTATATTGGGACAAGTGCAAGTAGGCCGAAAGTCCAATTAGATTAGGACAGGGTCTATTGATTTAGGCCCAATGGCCTAAGTCTTTTATTTTCTCTCCTTCCCCTTTTACATGCTTTGTTATTAATTTGTTTACACTTAGTTAAAATCCCTACTAAGATGTCCAAATCTATTTTACACAAGTCTTTTCCTAAAATCAATTACTTTTCAACAATCAATCTTTCTTTTTGAAGTTAGTCAAAAGATATTTTCAAACAGTCCAGATAACCACAAGTTAGCGGATACTCTTGGTGCCTTAACAACCTTCCAAGAGTATTAATAGGAACCTCTTACTTAGAATCTTCAAAACTTAAATGATTTTTCTATTTTGAATCATCTGAGTAATTGAAAGAGGTTTCTTAATTCCTTTTCAAATAAATTAAGTGGCGACTCTTTAAAGTCAAAATTTTTGCAAAACAAAAATGGCAACTCTGCTGGGGATATTTAACTAGGTTCTAACCAAATGTTTGATTTTGTCTTTCGATTAACTATTTATGTTTTTATATGTTTTAATTTCATAGTAGTTAATTATTGCATATCATAGCATAATCCTGTATTAATTTAATAAATTGTTTTGGGTTTTGTAGATGTCCCAACCCCTGTTGTTGAATTCCAATTAAGGTGTTAGAAATACGACGATTTATTAGCACTGAGTCATCTGATGGTTGTTCATTTTTTCAAATCCAAGTTTTCTTTTTGGGAACTAAATTCAAACCCACTCTATACACCTAGGATAGAGCGAAACCAAAACCTTATTTTAGGAACGAGCCTAGGACGACCCAATACCCGAGAGGGTATTGGGCCCATTAGAAAACCTGCCCTGCATCTATTGACCCTGAGTCAATTATAGACGAATCATATTTATGTGTTGAAAAAATATATGCTTATTTAATCCAATCCATCATCCTTTGGGGGTCGGGAGAAATCTTGCTTTGCTTACTTTCGTGTAAGGATGCCTCGATTATACACCAATTGAGAAAGGAATTGAAGCAAGCCAAGCAAGAAATTGATCGATTTGGATGGTTGTATCTAGGTCACAGCTATATATTAATCGCTTGATCATCAATGGATTTCAACAATGACAAATAGTGGATAAATCTAAGAGGGCGAAGGTCGATAGAAGGGCATTCAGGAACCAGTATTTTCTATCCCCTGTGCGGGACATTATTCTTTTTCTCATGTTATTTTCTCTTTCCCTAAAGATTGTATCCATTTTGTGAAACTTTTGTAGACATTTATGTCATTTATGTATACCTATGAAGGTTTTTTGGTATAATGGATTGGCTTTAAAAAGGCGTATATTTACTTTAAAATTTGTTAGGCCTAAACTCTTGGCTCAAAAGGTTCACCCAATTAGGATGCACGTTTATTACAATATACTTGTGTAATATAACTGTTTATGTGCTTATACATTTTATGTTGATTCGAATCAAAGGTGAATTGATCCAATCCCATTTTCCATAGAACATCTCTAGGAAGAACTATACCCCACTATAGAAAAGTTCAACGAAATGTACTCCAAGTCTCCCAAGTTTCTCAGAAAAGTCCACAGTCATTCTTAAAACTGCAAAAATATTCGCTACCACTTTAGGAAAGTTGACTTTAGAATCAAAAAAAGACATTAAAGTTTGAACTACGTAGGTCTTGATTTCTCCCCCTGTGAGATACGTTGGCAGCCTTTTGGCCCGACCTATATCTTCAAAAACTCTATTGTCCTCCACTTTCTTGAAGAAAGAAGAAGAGTTGAACCTTCCTGACAAATTCCACCTATCCATATCATTGAGAAAAATCATGTTCATTGAAATTCTCGAGTCATGATTACTTCATGGATAAATTTCCATGAGATAAGAAACAACTCTATGTGTTTACTTCCTACCTTATCATCTTGCTTTACTTATTATTAATGGAGTCTAACACGTCAACATTTGAGTTTTTTTACTTTGCAGGCAATAGAAACTACTCTGTGATGGCACAAAATAACCTTACTTCGCTAGATCAAAGTGAATAATAGATTCCCCCTCTTGACTATAGCTTTGTTACAGGAAAAGAAAAATGACTAATAGTAAAACTGGACTCTACCAATCATTTTTTAAAACCTATAAGCGATGGTCTCGATGATGGAATAAGGAAAAATATGAGGGAAGAATGTTTCAAGACAATCGAGATCATAGAAGATTAATTGGAAGAAACATGGTTGAATTGAACCTCCACTCATGACTCTTCGCTTGTCGTATAACAATAACTTAAAACCTTCCATTGTCATGTCATGTCAAGAAGCAAGATAATGATAGCCCTAGAACAGTCAACAGAAAATTCAAAGAGTTTGAGAATCAAAGAAGCCTAATATGGAGGAAACTGGGGTGGTTAACTAGGAAGGCGATGACTAAGGAAATTTCACATTTGATCCTTCGTTCTATCAAGGCAAACATAATACAAATGTCATGTCATCCATAGAAGTGCTTATTTCTATCCTAGTATGATTGATACGAGTATTTTAGGTCCATTATGAGTTTATGTACAACTATATTTGGCCTGAATTCCTAAGAAAGGGATACGTGGGCGGTCTATGTCGGCTTCGGTCAACCTCTTATGAAAATTTATCCTTTCTTTTCATGTACAAACTATGTTTGACCTGAATTCCCAAGAAAGGGATACGTAGGCAGCCTATGTCAGCTTCGGTCAACCCCTTAGGAAATTTTATTCTTTTCTTTCATGTATGACCTACGTAACGACCTGAATTTCCAAAAAAGGATATGTAGGCGGCCTCTGTCGGCTTTGGTCAATCCATTAGGTTTTTCTATATATACTTAGCGTAGTCTTGAACTACATTTGACATGATTCCTGCTTCAACGGGATACGTAGGCACCCCAATGGCTCGGTCATATAACTCCAGGAAATAGAAACTGCGGCAGAATTTTTGAGAAAAAATCTCAAAAATTCACAAGAAGAAGATAGTTATCCAACAAAGAGAAAGAAGACCAATAAAGACTTCAGATCTTCTTGAGCTGATATCATCTCAAACAACTTTAAACTAGGGAAGAAATTTTGAGGAAGGCCTCAAAATTTCCACCAAATACTAGAATATATTTCAAATTCCCCAGTACCAGAGGTCATTTCAAACTTTAGAAGTCACCAGCTGCGACAAAATCTAGGAAGAATCAATCTTCGGCTATGACAAAACTGTTTGAAGAACCCTCCAACAATGATGATGAGTTTTGGAAATCCTTTATCAGGTATAGTCAAAACCAAGATAAAGACGTTCTTCGGGATTATACATGACATGAATGGCAGGGATTTTCTAAAGTTTTTACAGAAGTTTTTGAAACTATTTCCTAAAATTAAGACTACTTTCAAAAATCTATACAAATATTTTACTTCTTGACTGCCTATGTATCTATTGGGATAAGGAGTCAAGGGTTGAAGTCCCAACATGACGGATTACCCAAAAGATGGTGAGGATCAAACCAAGGATTTAAGAAGGTCAACACGGAGTAGTTTCACTCAAAACAAATCATTCTTCTTTGGATGTAGGGATAAGTACACAAAAATGGAAATCTTTTTCAAAATATCCCCAAGCGAGTTGCGAACCACGCCAAAGCATATAATGCTCAAGAATGTTATTTTTGGGTAACCCCAAAGACGGGTTTAATACCCATTTATTGAGGACCTTTTGAATTGTCTATCTCATTTCTTGAGACCATGAAGCACAAACAAAGGCACTTTATCTTCTTTATGAATATTGTATTTAGAATTTTTCTAAAAAATAGTCTCTAGCAAAAGTGACTTTGTGTCTACTAAATATTTACCTTGAGCACAGGTACATTCAAGGGAGTCAACACAATAAATACAACAATCAAAAGGATCACTCAATAGGAGGAAGAGCAAAAAGTCATCCTCAAAATTCATATTGTAACAAAGCAAACGGTATTTGAGTAATCCTCAAACAAGGACTTTGCCCCATTTACTTGTATCTGATGGATTTGCTATTTAATTATTTCTTTAACAAGAAATGTTTAATATTGAAATAAGTCAATCAAATCATTATGCTTAGTATTCGACATCAAACTGTCATAAAGCTTAATTGTGGTCGCCAGTGAGAGCGACATTATGTGTACTAACTATCTACCTTAAGTATAGGAACATGTAGAAAGCAAAACACAGACAAATGAATTCAGGTAAAACTATTTTCAAATCACCAAAATAACCATTTCATATCATCTTATTTGTCGAGAGGGCCATTTCATGCCATCGCCGAGAGGGATATCTCATATCATCTCAATGCAATGAGGGTTATTTCATATCATTTCTGAGAGGGCTATTTCATGCCATTACCAAGAGATCCATTTCATATCATTTCCAATAGAGTCATTTCATATGATTACCAAGAGGGCCATTTCATGCTGTCGCCAAGAGGGTTATCTAATATTTGTTGACATACAAGAAACAAACATTAGCATCAAGGATATCATCAGTATCTAATATCTGTTGACACGTGAGACATAAATATTGGTGTTAAGGATATCATTAACATTTCATATCTGTTGACACATGAGTCACAAACACTGACGTCGAGGATATCATTAGCATGCAATATCTGTTGACATATGAGACACAAATGTTGGCATCGAGGATATCATCAACATTTCATATCTATTCACATGTGAGACACAAACGTTGGCATCGAGGATATCATCATCATTTCATATCTGTTGACACGCGAGACATAAACGTTGGCATCGAGGATGTCATCAGCATTCAATATATGTTGACACACAAGACACAAACGCTGGCGTCAAGGATATTATCAACATTTAATATCTATTAATACACTAACATAAATGCTGGCATCGAAGATATCTCATAATTTTATGAATCAGCATCTGAGTGCGTCAAAAGCATATAATTCAAAGGGATGTCTTTAAGTCACTATCTGAAAGTGAACGGCATATGAGATTTCTTTGAAATTGACAATTTGAGGATCATCTATAAGCCATATTATTTGAAATAGGATAGTGTGCAAGATTACCTCTGAGTTGATAGCCCATAGGTCATCCATAATCCACAACAATATCCTAATCGGATAGTGTGTAAGGTTATCCAAAAATTGATAGTTCGAAGGTTATCTATAAGTCACAACTAAATCCTTATCGGAGAATATGCGAGATTATATAATTGATAAGTCCAAGCTTTCTCTATAAGCTGTGTCATTTCCAAGATCGATTATGTGTAGGATTACCGAAAGATTACCAATTTGAGAGATATCTATAAGTCATATTGTATCCCAGGTCGCATGATGTGTAGGAATACCAGAGAACTAGCGATTGGAGGGATATTTGTATGTCATCTCTTATCTAGGGTCGGATAATGTGTAGTATTACTCAAGGGCTAGTAATTCAAAGAATATTTGTAAGTCACCTCGCATCCAACATTAAATAATGCGCGAAATTATCCAAAGATTGATAATTCAAGGAGAATCTATAAGTTTTATCGACATAAAAGATGCACAAGACTTACTCGATGTCATATGCAAAGAATCATTATATGAAACCAGAGAGGTTATCATTCCAAATACAACCATCATTATAGGTGACCAAAAGGGTTTCTGCATCAACGTAAGATTACATGGTTGCAGGGACCATTTTGCATAAAGTATTGTCGGTGCCCAAAGGGACACCCCACTTTAAAGACATATTCAATCGACAAACAAGATAATTATACAAAAACCAAGATGGCTATTATATCTATTATTTCAAGTTATTTCCTTCCAAACAGTTACATAAAAGGATAACTTCGTTATTCAGGCGACAACACACATGGAGATATGGTAAAGACTATATACCTTTTCGTGAATTATGTTTAGCACTAAAGATACATTGTTGAGAGAATCTGAGAGGATGAAAATTTTAAAACAAAACCATAGGTGTGGATGACTCCAAAAAGGATGCAGTACAATATGGAAGTCTTTCATTGCAGCAAAATGGGACATAGTTTAAAGAGGGACATCAAACTCTTTGGACGTGAGCTAAGGGATGATAACCATAACCATCCAACCACACCCCAATTAGAAGGCAAGTGGGTATTCTGGAATATTCTAGTTTCAGCTTCACCTTTGAGATATTTCTAAACTCATATTGGGGGTAATTTGCTATTTCTTTTAAATTTGGGTGGCAACACACTCAGAGTTTTGGAAATTATATCCAGGTAAGTTCTTGCCTATGGATATAAAGTATCCTATATTCTTAGTTAAGAGGTTACAATCCTATTTTTCGCAACTCGATCAACTTGTCACTCATTTCAAGCTGAAGATTGCCTAAAATAAAGGACTATCTTTTCTACCTATCGAGTTGAACTACAAGCAGTCTGATTCCCTGAGTCTCAAGGAAATGTAGGTGGGCTCTATGTAGAAAACTAGACTGCATTCCAACCTCCCCCCAAATCCCTCTATTGCCCAGCTATTCGGTTTTATCAATAACTCCAAAACTGATATAGCTTGTGATTTTTTCAAAATTATGCTTTAAATCAAGCTTTATGAACTACAAGTGGCCTAAATTCTCATGTAATTTGAGATATGTAGGAGACATGATACCAAGGTTTAGCTATAACTCTATGAAACTCGTGCGAAAGGCAACCTCTTTCAGATTCGAATTCGTGGTCAGACAAAAATTAGAAACGTCAACCTTCCTTTTCCCAGGACTACTTGCATCCACCCTATCCAAAGGGAGGGGGCAGTTTTTTACACCTAATTTTTTTCCCTCCACGACTAAATTTAATCCTGAGTTTCTTCGGTTTGAATAAATTCAAAATATTTATTTCATCCAAATAAAAAAATTTTAAAATATTTTTGTACGTTATTTTGTCATTTTAAGTAGAGATTATATATTATCTTGTTCAATTATACGAGATTATATAATTTGATTCCTTAAATATTTATTCTATGGAATATTGGATTTTAACTAAGGATTATTTTGAAAATAAATATAATGATTAAAATCTTAATTTTAATATAATTTATTATCAAAATAATTGATTTGAATAAATATGCATTTTATTTTATTAAATCAAGAAGCTCGGTATTAAAAGAAGTATTAATTCGTATCGAATTTCAATTTAATTTAGCCAATCTATTAGATTTGGCCATAATTGCAATGCAATCCATCAATTGATTTTTAATTTGGTCAAAATTAAATAAATATGGCTAAATTTTAAATCTCTATTGGGATTATATTTTAAATAACCCTAAAATTCTCAAAAACTCTCATAACTTCTACCTTGAAAGGATCAAGGGCTCTACCCTCTCGCATAAAGTCTTACGCTCTTATCGTCAACCTTCATGGCTTTTTGCTCGTTTGGTCTCGCTGTCGTGTCTTATGGGCATGTTCACAAAGGAAAAGGCTCTCCATGGGCAGCGTCTGCTTCGGCTCAAAGCGAATCCTCTTCTTCCAAAGCATTGAATAAATGAAGAGAGTGACCCGGCTTGCGCTACTCCTTTCTCTTTCTCCCTTGTCCGCTGCTCTGCTTTAAGCCAAAACAAGGCCAGACAAAAGGGGAAGCCCATCCCGTTAAACCGCCGGGACTGAATGGAATCCGTTTGGAAGGATCTTATATTGAAAAGGCGATCAAAATGGTTCCAACCTCCCCATGCGGCAAAAAAATGATTCCATCAAAGTGGGGAGGAGAGGACGAATGAGCCCGAACAAGGCATCATCTGGGATTCGACTCACCCAGTAATGAAGGCCTTCACAGCCAATGCAATCCTTCTAACTCTTTTCAAGTCAAGAATGTGTAAACCGATGCCATAGCCTTACCACATCGCAATAGGAGCTGCTATTGAATCTGGTGAAGTAAGGGCTAGGACCTCAAAGTGGCTCTATTTCATTATATTCCATCGGGCGGTGCTCAGATCAACACAAATAAAAGAAGAAAAAACCCGTATGCCCCCCTGATCATGCCTCGAAGAAGGCAATTCACGAGGAAAGGTCCCACTCAGACTGAATTCGTAGAGCGGATCTTTCCGGGTTCAGGACGAAAGGATAGAATGCACGTGGGGCAAGTAAAACTTGCTCGGATGCTCGAGCTGCTAGCTCTGATGGGGGGTCGGACGGTTAAGACTCGAGTCAAAACGAGAGAAGACTGTTTGATCCGGCTCCGTATTTACTCAAGCAAAGACGAATCAAAACCTTTCTTTTCTTATGATGAGAGGGAAGGATCACTCCTAAAAGCAAGCTTTCTCTTATATACGATACCATCAGACGCGCATTCCTTGGGATCAGAAGGTTTTCTATCTTCATATTACCAAATTGGAGAATCACCAAGGCCTTTCAGCGATTCGACGCGTCCCCCTACCTAAGCTAGACGCTTCACCTACCTGACCTGTTCCGAAGAGAATATGTGTCCCGGCACTTATTAAAATGGTTGAGTAGTAATAGTATGCTACTTCTATGCTCATTCCGATCTTCCTCTTTCCTTCTTCCTCCTTTGTTATCCCTACTATTGATCTGACTTTTATTAGTTTGGTCCACTTCATAAATGACATCCTGTCAGTTAGCATTCAAATGCTACTATATGCTTAACACATTGGGAATCATTTTTTTGCCGCATGGGGAGGTTTGTAGTCGTTTCACTCCTTTAGTCGATATGAAGTTCGTTTCACTACGTATAGAATACGAACTATCCGAACAAAGACCGGCTTCTTGCCGGTGTGAACAAGCATTAGACTCACTTCAAGTATATAGAGCGATTCGTTTCACTTTCACTTAGATACGTATCTTTTCGTTCAACTCCTTCAGTTACCGCTAAAAGTCAGACTAAGAGTACACATTGTATGATTGAAAACTGCCGCTGCATACTACCCGGTGCTTGCAGGTCTGACTGGTGCCTTCTCTCCAACAGCTGCTTCAATCAATGTCGACGTCTGACTACGCCCTGACCTATCCCAACAAGCCAGTCCTACCAGCAGCCTATCCTATTCTCTGCTCCCGAAGAGCCTAGACTTGAGATTAGATTGGTGCCATCTATGTCTTTCCCGTCTGGCTCTCACCGGTAGACCACCCCGCCCTATCACATGCCAATGAAAAAGAACCTAACCCGAGGATCAAGCTTACCAGAATGCTCCTTCCGTCAGACTTGGTCTCCTCCATGCCTCCTTTATTCTTCATCATCCGAGCGATCGGAGTTTTCTCCTTTCAAGATATGTCTAATTTCCACCAAAAAATAATTTCAAATTGTATTAAATTGTACTATTTTCCCCCAACTTTGTTCTTTCCAAATTTTGAAAGTCAAAAGTTGTATTACATTATATAATTTCCCCCCACATTGTCTCCCACCTCACCTTATCTTCAATTTTAAAATTCCAAAAACACCCCTAATTGCTTTTTCTCCCACATTGGTGGATGACAAGAAATAAATTTCATCCTTTCCTTTATATACTTTCCTCTACATTGGTGAAAAATAATCCCATTCTCTTCTATAAATACTACCACTACCTTGGTAGAAAAAGGATTGAAAAGTAAGAATAAAAAGGATAGAAAGGTGAAAAAAATGCTTTTCAGCAAAATAGTTATTTTTATTTAATAAAAAGTTTTGTTTCATAGAGTTGCGCAGCTAATCAAAATTTTTGAGTTGCCGGCGAGGTTTTTTGATGGTGGTTGACTCCGACAAAGGTTGTAGTCTCGTTTTGCTGCTCCCAAAAAGGTAAACACACATTTTCTTTTTTTTTAAGTTTTATTATCGTTTTCTTCTTCATCTTTTTCTTCTTCGTAGTTCGTAGTTATAATTTTGTTTGCTGGAATTGTTTGTTGTAGATGGTCTTGAAGTCCATAGGACGTTGTGGTATCGATATTTTAATTATTTTCATGTTCATGATATAAAAATGAGCTATTAATAGTTGTACGTGCCTTTTCTGACTTTATTCTTTGATTATTATAGATAAAGTTTCTATATTTGCTTAAAAGTTGTACTTATGCTTTGTTTAAACTCATTGTTGGTGGATATATTATTTTTAGCATGTAAAGTTATTTTCTTTATGTTGAAAAGTATAGTTAATATTGATTGTTTTGCCTTTTCACCTTATTCTTTGATTATTTTGGATAAAATTTAGATCTTTGCTTGAAAAATATACTCGTATCATGTTTAAACTCATTGTTGGTGGATATGATTGTTTTTAGCATGTAAGGTTATTTTCTTTATGTTGAAAAGAATAGTTAATATTGATTGTTTTGACTTTTCACCTTATTCTTTGATTATTATAGATAAAGTTTCAGTTTTTTCTTAAAAGATGTACTCATGTCTTGTTTAAACTCATTGTTGGTAGATATGTTTGTTTTTAGCATGTAAAGTTATTTCCTTTATGTTGAAATGAATAGTTAATATTGATTGTTTTGCCTTTTGACTTTATTCTTTGATTGTTATATATAAACTTTTGATCTTTGCTCAAAAGACGAACTCATGCCTTGTTTAAATTTATTATTGGCGGATATATTTATTTTAGCATGGAAAGTTGTTTCTTTTATGTTGGAAAAATTGTTATTATTCTTTGTTTCTCCTAGATAAAAATAGTAATTATTTAAGTCAAGAATATGTCATTTGCTTGCTAATTATTTTGACAAATTTCAAAATCCTCATATAAGAGATAAAGTGCTAGCTTTATTTTCCATCCAAGATGTTTATTTCTCTTTTATTCGCATGTTGTCTTGCCAAAATAATAAGAAAGTTCGGACTTTTGTAGTAAATAGAATTATTTGGATATTTTTGACTCATGCATAGTATGATTGTTGAATGATATTTCACTTTTAGAGATGCTAAACTTTTATTCTTATTTTCTTACTCCGAATTACTATATGTGCTCTTTGTGTGTGTAAAGACTTGTTTCATGTCTCTCTTTTATTAATAATATCAAAAGAGAATCAACGATGTCTTAGAAATATAAATCATATATCCATAAAATTTTGGTTGTAATGTAGATGTATGAATTTTTGTTGATGTCGCCTTAATTGAAATTTAAAAATTCTCTTTCTTGAAAAGTTAACCTTTATTTTCTTTTGTTATATGTATTAGTGTCTATGTTTATTTAATTTTAGAAGTCATAAGTATTTTTCTTGTTGCCTCAACCCTTTACTTTCGCAAGCTTACGTTGTTTGTTTCTTGCATTAATTCCTTTAATATGGCCTTCTTCCTTTTACCTTTATTCATTCTTAATATGAATATAAATCATGAGGCATGCAAGTGGATGTCTTTGCTTTGCATTTTATCTATTGACTTTCACTATTGTTATACGTGTGCAAGTGTGCATATCATTGTAATTCAAAAATTAATTCTTGATATTTTTTCTTGCTTTGAAATATGAAACTATTATGCCTTGAACGTACATTAACTTCTTTATCTTTTCTTTGTATGCAAAAATTATATCGAGTCTAAATAAACTCTTCTCCTCTTGCATTTTGTAATGGGTCAATGAGGCTCACCTCTTCGAGTCAACTTCGAAGTTTAAATCCAAGATCTACTACATGACGTACGGGTGCTAGAAGATAGACGAAGAAGGAAAATGGGTCAAAACCCATTGATGAGGTCACTAAGAGACTTGAAAAGTCTCAATTTTTATTATTGTCTTCTTTTTATTCATTCATTTAGACCTTGAAGCCAAAGTTGTATTTTAATATAGGTGAGGCGGATTTTGGGTTTCAAAGGTCCGAAAACTAGCTTTGGATAAGTTGCGGGCCGAAATTCCAATATTTATATTAGGACAGGTGCAAGTGGGCCTAAAGCCCAATTAGATTAGGATAGGGTCTATTGATTTGGGCCCAATGGCCTAAGTCTTTTATTTTTTCCCCTTTCCCTTTTACATGCTTTGTTATTAATTTGTTTAGACTTAGTTAAAATCCCTACTAATTCGTCCAAATCTATTTTACACAAGTCTTTACCTAAAATCAATTACTTTTCAACAATCAATCTTTATTTTTGAAGTTAGTCAAAAGATATTTTCAAACAATCTGGATAACTGCAAGTTAGTGGATACACTTGGTGCCTTAACAACCTTCCAAGAGTATTAATAGGAATCGCTTACTCAGAATCTTCAAAACTTAAATGATTTTTCCTTTTTGAATCATTTAAGTAATTGAAAGTGGTTTCTTAATTCCTTTTTAAATAAATTAAGTGGCGACTCTTAAAAGTCAAAATTTCCACAAAACAATCTTCACGTTAAATCCATAAGTTATGATTTTAGTCTTGTAATCATGTTATTCTCGTATGCTTAACCCATTCTCATGCTTAAGTTCATGACTCTCATGTGTTTGATGAAATACCTAAGTGTTGGGTTTTGTACAATGATCCCCCACTAGGGTTTTAAAGCTTTTATATGGCATTACTGTTGATTTCATTCAGTGTTAGTGGGTTATGAACACCCGATACTTATGTGATTTACACGAATTCAGCTTTTCAAATACTCAGATAGTTTATCCATGACTTTTATCAGTACTTAGATATTCATATTCATGATGGCCACTATAAATTACGTAGTAGAAATCAGTAGAGTTTAGTTCAGTTCAGTACCAGTGTCAGTTCAGTTGGAAGTAGGATTTATCACCAAGAAAATCCAGAGGTAGCGACTTCCCCATTAGTTAGGCAGAGTCGTTAGTAGCAGTACCTACATTTTAGAACTACATAGCATAGGATATAAGGAGTCACCCATCAGTTTTGGCTTGACTTTCTTACAAGGGTCACCCATCAATTTAGGCTTGACTTTCTCTCAAGGGTTACCCATCAGTTTAGGCTTGACATCCTAGTCCTTTGGGACATCAGATTAGTGGATCCACAAGCCAGTATTAGTACCCATGGTACGGTACTGACACCCTTCCAACTGGGGTTACAAGTTGGAGCGTAATTAGCCCAAATTGGGGCATATCGATTAGATGATACCTCCCACGGTCTCAGTACAGTATTCAGTATAGTTCCAGCTCAGGTTTGTTTGACCAAAGCATACAGATTCTTAGTTAGTCAGTTATCATATTTCAGTCTTTTAGTATACAGATTATTTCAGATATATGTTTATGTTTAGTCTTGCATTATCAAACGTTACAATTGTCATACATTTACGTTCAATTGTCTCATGCTTTTTAGTTAGTCCTTATTTTATTTCACAATACCTCATTTATATCAGCCTGACCTCATCTCATATACCAATATATTCAAAGTACTAAATGCATACTCTTTTTTGCATTGTGATGTCTTATCTCATAGGTTCAGATGTATATTTTTCAATTACACAACTTAGTGTAATCCAGCAGCCGTAGTGGTGAGTCATCATCCATCAAGAACATGTTATGTTTATTTATTTATTTCAGTATTTCATTTTTATTCAATTAGTCAGAGTTAGTTAGGGGTCTGTCCCATTAACTCCTCAATCGTTTTAGGGGCTTTTAGACATTCAGATAGATAATAGACAGTTAGTTAGGTTTATCAGTCTTATCAGATATTTCAGACTTATGATTCATTCATATTTTTAGTATTCAGATTTTATAGCTTTATCAGTTATTTTTTGCATATATCCATTATTATCATTTTATTCAGTGCTCTCAGCAGTTACTAGAGGTACAATGGTAGGCCAGTGCAGGCAACTTTACAGAGTTCAAGTGGTGGATCTTTAAGTTCAGTAGTTGAGGGTGGTCGTTCGAGCCCATTTGTACCTTCTTCTATTGAGATTGACCGTATAGTTTGTTATGTGTGTGATGAGATTCTCCATGTGGCCAGCGACTATCCCCATCGAGTGATTTGAGATATTCCTATTTTATCTATGAGGGGTTGGTGCTACTAGAGGTGTGAGGGGCAAAGGTAGTAGAGCTTGTAAGGGTGACCATAGGGATACTCAACTAGTTGGTGGTCGTGGTCTACCCAGGTTGATGGTGTTCATGGTCAGTCTTATGATATACCAACTAGACTGAAGGAAGAGGCTTCAAATATTATGATCACAGGTATCATCATTATTTTTTTCAGACCTCTATCTGTGCTATTTGATCTTAGATCAACTTTATCCTATGTATCTATGTATTTTTCTTTGGGTTTTTATTTTGGTAGAGAGCCTCTTGCCATGCCTATTATTTATCTACCCTGGTAGGTGACTCACTAGTGGTGGATCGGGTGTACCAATATTTTGTTGTGGCTTTGCCCAGGTGTAAGACTTTGGTAGACTTGCTTGTGTTAGATATGAGTTATTTTGATGTTATTTTTGGTATAGATTAGCTGGCTCCTTATCTTGTTGTCCTAGATTATTATGCTAAGAAGGTGACTTTAGCTTGTGCCAAGAATGCTTGGAAGGGTGCACTTTATTTGGGTTCGAAGAAGATTTTATCTTATGTTCAGGCTCATAAATTGGTTGAGAGGGGATGTTTATCTTATTTGGCTCATAGTCGTGATACCAGTGTTGTTTTGCCTAATTCTTTAGATTCTATCTATGTTATCTGTGATTTTATAGATGTGTTCCCTAGGGACTTGCCTAATATACCTCCGGATCGAGATATTGATTTGATATTGATGTTAATCAGGCACTAAGCCCATTTTTATTCCTCATAATAAAATAGACCTAATAGAGTTGAAGAAACTGAAAGATCAGTCACAGGAGTTGTTGGATAAGGTTTTTATCTGACCTAGTATTTCACCTTGTGGTGTGCCATCTTGTTTGTGAAGAAAAAGAATGGGTCTATACAGATGGCTATTGATTACCGACAGTTGAATAAGGTGACAGTTAAGAATAAGTGTCATCTTTCTCACATTGATGATTTGTTTGATCAGCTTTAGGGTGTTACGGTGTTTTAAAAAATTGATTTGAGGTCTAGTTATCACCAGTTGAGGATTAGAGCTTTGGATATTCTGAAAGCAATTTTTAGACCCGATATGGTCATTATGACTTTTTGGTCATGTTCTTTGGGTTGACCAATTCCCCTATTGCATTCATAGAGTTGATGAACTGGGTATTTCAATAGTATCTCAAATCCTTTATTATTGTATTTATAGATGATATCTTGGTGTATTCTAAGAGTGAGGTTAAGCATAAAAAGCATTTACAGATTGGGCTTTAGAGATTGAGGGATGAGAGTTGTATGCAAAGTTCTCTGAGTGTGAGTTTTCATTGGATTCTATTTTTTTGGGGCATGTGGTGACCAAGGAAGGTATGATGGTTGATCCAGCCAAGGTTGAAGTGGTTCTTGATTGGGATAAACTTACTTCACCTACTGAGATTCAGAATTTTATTTAATCAGCAAGTTATTATCGGCATTTTGTTGAGGGTTTCTCTTTCATTGTAGCTCTGTTGACCAAGTTGACCCAGGAGGAGATTTTTTTAGTGGTCTTATGCTTATGAGGCAAGCTTTCAAAAACTCAAGGATTTGTTGACTTTAGATCTTATATTGGCTTCGCCCAAGGAGGGCGTGGGCTTTACCATATTTTGTGATGCTTCAGTTATTGGTTTAGGTATTGGGTTAATACAGGAGGACATGGTAATTACTTATATGTTTTGTCAGTTGAAGCCTTATGAGTAGAATTATCCTATCTATGATATGGAGTTGTACGTAGTCGTGTTTGCCTTGAAATTGTAGAGGCACTACTTGTATGGTGTCCGTTCTGAGATCTTCTCAAATCATCGTAGCCTTTAGTACTTCTTAACCCAGGGAGGTCTTAATATAAGGCAGTGTTGTTGGCTTGAGTTTCTTAAGAATTATGACTTGACTATTCATTTTCATCTGACAGGGCTAATGTTATTGTGGATATCTTAAGCCAGAAGGCAACTAGCATGGGTAGCTTGGCGCATTTTTTGACAGAAGAAAGGACTTTATCCTTAGAGGTTCAGTCTTTAGCTAACCAAATTATTAGGCTTAATATTTTGACCCTTGGGCATGTTTTAGATTTTGTGAAGGCTAGATCTTCTTTGATGGAGAAGATTTGAGCTCATCAATTTGATAATGTTGGATTGAGGTTAATTCGAGATAAGGTGTTGAGTGGGGAGTCTAAGGAAGCCTCACTTGATTCAGATGGAGTTTTGAGGATTTGGGGACAAAGGTGGGTGGTTGGATTAGGTTGATCTTGGAGGAGGTCCATTATTCTAGATATTTCATCCATCCAGGTATGACTAAGATGTATCTTAATTTGATGCAACACTACTTGTGGGGTAGTATGAGGCAGGATATAGAAGATTTTATGGATCATTTCCTATGTTATCAACAGGTGAAGGCCAAGCATATGAGACTTGGTGGATTATTTCAAAGGTTGCCGATTCCCTAGAGGAATTGGGAATGGGTCACCATTGACTTTGTGACTTGTTTACCTCGTACATCTCATGGTTCTTACAATATTTGGGTTATCGCTGATCGATTGACCAAGTTTAGCTCATTTTATTCTAGTTCAGGTTTTCTTCAATGCTGAAAGGTTGGTCCATATCTACATTCATGAGATTATGCGCCTGTATGGTGTGCCTATGTCTATTATTTCAGATAAAAGTTTTTTGTTCACAGTTTACTTTTGGGATACTTTTCAGGATGAGTTGGGTGGTGCACAGGTTTATCTTAGCACGGTGTTGACGGTCAGTCAAAGCGGACTATTCAGGTTTTGGAGGATATGCTCTGCGCTTTATGTGATGGATTTTGGTGGCTAGTAGGAGCAACATCTGGATTTAGCAGAGTTTTTAAATAATAATAGCTACCATTCCAGCATCGATATGGATCCATTTAAGGCGTTGTATGGTAGGCGTTGTTGCTCCCAAGTGGACTGGTTTGAGGTTTTAGAGGTGAGACCTCAAAGTGCAAACTTACTTTATTATTTTTTGGATAAAGTCTGTGTCATTTAGGATAGACTTAGAGCGGATCAGAGTAGGCAAAAATATTATGCTAATCATAGACTTCGTACCTTGAGATTTAGTGTTGGTGATCGTGTCTTTCTTCGAGTTTCACCCATGAAGGGTGTGATGAGGTTTGGGAAGAGGGGCAATCTTAGCCCCAGGTATATTAGTCCATTTACGATTATTTAGATTATTGGTGATGTGGCTTATGAGTTGGCTTCGCCCCCTGATCTATTAGTTGTTCATCCAATTTTTTATGTTTCTATGCTTCGCCGCTATATTCTTGATGATTCTCATGTCATTCGTAGGGAGTAGGTTTAGTTAGATGAGCGGCTACCTTTTGTTGAAGAGCCATTCTTTATTTTGGCTAAAATGTTAGGCGGTTGAGCGCTAGAGTGATCCCAGTGATTAAGGTCCAGTGGAGTCGACCTATAAATAAGGCTACTTGGGAGGTTGAGCCTGATATGCATAGTTGTGATCCCCAACTCCTTGTTGATTCAGGTATTTCCCTTCCTTAGTTCGAGGACAAACTAGATTTTTAGCGGTGCATGATGTAACAACCTAAAAATTTTGATGAAATGTGTGACATTTGTGATTTTGTATGATTTGTCTATTTTACTCCTTCCCGTAGTTGTCTTGTGGTATTTCTGAGGTGTGGAGGTAATTGGCATGATTCCCTATGCATTTCTGCATCATTTATGAAATATTGTGATTTTTTATGGCTTCGCAAGACTTATTATGGACTTATATAGATATCTTTTGATCTGTAAGATATATAGCTGAACGGATTGTGCCAGCAGCACCGGAATATCAATTTTGGGTTGGGTAGAGCTTTGATTCGGGTCTCAACGCGCCCAATCTCATTTTGACCTATTAGTCAGAAAGTTGGAAAATTAAAAATATAGATGTGGTCCACATTTAGTCAAAACGATCTCGAATGGAAAATTCGACTTCACCAGCAGATCTGGAACGATGATTTTAGAGTGATAACATATTTGGTGTATTTTATGGCTTTTAAATTTCATTTTGACCCTTGGTTTGAAAAATTGTGATTATAGATTTCGGGGATCAACTTTGCGAAAATGATATTTTTCCAAAAATTCGACTTCGCCAATGCATTTTAAACGTCAAATTTAGTGTGGTTACATAGTTGGTTTGCATATATCTTACCCTGAACGAATCTCGGACACCCCGTCGAAGTCCGAATTGGACTTAAAATTAAATAAAAAAAACAGCTTTTTATTTAAAGCTGGTGTAGAAAATCTGCACTATTGGGCCCATTTTGCTCATATTTCATCTTGACTCTTTAGAGTTAAACCCTAAAATAATGTAGGAGCTTAAAAGTGAAGCTTGAAAAGACATATTAACATTTGTTTCTTGATTCATTACGGATTTAAGATAAGAATTTGCCCTTTTCTTAGTAATTTCTTAATTAATTTCTCAAAACCCAAAAATCTTAGGGCTTAATTTTAAATTCAAATTTTATTTCTTTTCTTTTATTTTTTTTTTTTTGGGGGGGGGGGGGGGGTTAGGATACTCCTTTTCACTTGAATAATATTTTAATCTTATAATTATTAGTTTTTCATCAAATTTAACCTTCAAAACAACTCTAATTCTTGATTTTAACCCAGATTAAAGATTTTACTCGCTAAAGCTTAAAAATGATTTTTCTTCAATTTGAACCACATTTTTTTACACGATTTGACTTGGATATTCAGTTGTAGGTTCCTCAAAATGTGGGACATACATTTTTAAAATAAAGTTACAATTTTGCCCCTTTTTTCGAAAAACCCGTTCTGAGGGTCCATTTAACCCCAAACCAAAAGTAGTCAATATGGATGTTGTTGATTTTATTTTGATGCATCGATTCCATATTTGATGTTTTTAGAGGAGTTTGGGATCGTTCATGGAAATTAAGGTCATGGGTATGAAGTGTAGTGGACTGATTTCAACTTTTGAGGTAAGTTATGGCTTAACTCTTCCAGACTGGGTTAGGTAGTAAATGATGGTACAAAATGCATTTTAAGGGTAAGCACAAATCATGAAAAATTGTTATTTATATGTTGTGCCCATGTGGGGGCTCATATGTATAGTAATTATCGAAATTGAGTTATTATGTGATATGTGTGACCGTGTGGGATTCTATGTGATATTGATAGCCTTAATGCATGTGAATAATTGTATTGTGTTGCTAAGATGCTTACTATGGAACCATTGGTGTATTATGATTATATTCATACTTTATTGACATATGAGACGTGTGGAAATTCATTGATGAAACTGAAATAATGAGTGGATATTGGCTCACAATGTTGTGAAAATATATCATTGTGGTTGATTGTGAAAATATATCATGTGGTTGGTTGTGGAAATATATCATGTGGCTAGTTGTGAAAATACTCATTTTGATTGGTTGTGAGCATTACATCCTCATATCAAACTCATTCATGAAACATTGGTACCACCATGACAACATCTGAGAAACACTGACAACACCTTTTTAAAATCCTCCCCGAGGGATGTGTTGGGGAAGAGATATTGTAATACCTTATAAAATGCTTTTCGAGGGATGTGCCAAAAAGGTATATGAAATATGTGGATTGTATACGGGTTGACGAACCCCCTATGGGTCCTACGTCAGGAAGATTTAGCTTCGTAGCTGTAAATGGGGATTGTACGACGATCCCAGAGGTTGTGCGATGACCTCGTGCATCATCGTTATCATCATCATCATCATCATCATAGACATTGCACTTACTTTATTGTGTTACATTGCGTTGTATTTTCATAATGACTTGTCATCTATGTAATTATCTTATCTTCTTTTACTTGTATTTGATGATCTTGTATATGCATGTTCCCCTTGTTCTACTTATTTGTGATATAATGCATACATGTGTTCTATTTTGGTGTGAAGTTACGATATATGTGATATATTAAAACTGTTAGTGCAAGAGGTGTGGACTACCATTGTAGAACATTTTTTGATTGCAGGTGACTGCCCTTAGTGTATATTTTGTATGTTTTATTTACTACTTTACTTGGTCAGCCTATGATACCTACTGAATATAAGTGGATCGTACCGTACTTAAAGTTCTTGTTTGTAAATCAAATTGAATAATTTAGATTTTTTTTTTGCTGCAAGAATAATTTAGAGTTACAAGCTAGATATTGTTACAATTTTTATTTGGACTCCAACTTTAAAAGATGTATTGATCAGATTTTTTATGGGCTGTGAGACTTCTGATATTTCGTCTTAATGTGAACTTCTTAAGTTTTTTTATCTTTTTTCTTTCAAAAGT
The DNA here is from genome assembly GCF_002878395.1 of Capsicum annuum. Lineage (NCBI taxonomy): Eukaryota > Viridiplantae > Streptophyta > Magnoliopsida > Solanales > Solanaceae > Capsicum > Capsicum annuum. The sequence continues at coordinate 38,044,420 of NC_061122.1, read as the reverse complement.
ATTAATAATTCAAATTTTGTATCTTCCTTTTCTTAAATTAAAGTTGCACCACGATTTATGTGTTATCAAAATATAGTGAATTTGAATAACTTGAAAACACAATTTTTGAGGACATAGTAATATTTAATGCATCTTCAATTGTACAAACTAAATTTGAATTCATGTTAAAAAAAAAAAGGGTTCTCTAAAAAAAGTGACATTGTATCTAGAGGTATTCAAACTCAAAATTTCTAATTAAAGATAAAAGAATAGTTACTCTACCACAATCCTTATTGATAATGTTAATATATCTAACATATCAGAAATAAACCACCAAATAGATTCAGTAGTCAATACGTTTTTGCATATTAGTACCTTAGTGTCATAAAAGTTCTATATGAAAGATAAATAAGAATTCACATACAAAAAAAAATTAAATTCTTAGATCATAACAAAGGGAAACAAAAGATACAAAACAAAAAAATAAAATAAATCAAACTAAAGATTCGAACTTTACGAACCTGATAAGTGACACAAACATATAATTAGTATCAAGATTATTTGATCGGAGTCCACAAATTTTAGTTCATTATAACATGTATATGTCATCAATGAGTACATTTTTAAAAAAAAAATTGCATAAATTATTTAAATAATAATTTTGAATTATAGAATAGAAAATAAATAAAATATCTGTAAGTTTCAAAAGAAAGAAAAGAAGAACAATCAAGTACGAAAAAAAGAGGTCTCATTAAAGTTACTCGATTTTTGACAACTTATATTTGTATTTCTGTAGAGCGATAAATAAGTATAATTATTTTATATAATTCAAATTAGTAACTTATATAAATAAGATAAAATTTACGTCAATTTTAAAGTAGCAAATATTATGAGTTTTTATCTCTTACAAACAAATAAAAAAAAATAATAGTTATAACTTTAATTGGTTTTAAAGTTCTAAAATATTAAGATAATAACTAAATTATAATTTTAAGAAAAATGGTAATTAACATAAAATGATTTCAAAAGTATAGTACTTTTGCAAGAATGAATATATAGTCAAGATGGAGTAATACTCTTTTAACCCGGAAAAAAACTCGTAAAATTCAAAAATATTGAAATCAAATAACATGACATCATGTTAAAGCAAACAATTGCAAACTTTACTAACAATAAATTAGATGACAAAAAAATTATAGTAAAAGAATCATAATAGTCAATGTAGTTCTCCACGAAGAATTAACTGTCACGCCCCCTTTTTAACTAAAAAAGATTCATTTAAGTTTTGAAAAGGTTTTTATTATTAAGTGACAAAAGATAAAATTTATTTAGAAAAGGATTCTTTTTCATTTGAACTCAGAGTCGTCATTTGACATAAATCGGGTGTACCAAGTCACCTTTGGAAATTATTTTTCAAAATAGTTTAACTCTTTCAAAACAGATCCACGAACAGAGATTCCGATTAAGGAATTTAATTAATCGAGGAGAAGGTGTTAGGCATCCCTTGGTCCAGTAGTTTGATCACGGTCGCTCCGTAGAGTATATCGGCTGGCATGACACTATAGGATGCATAAACCAAACAAAACACACAAACCAAGCAAACAAACAAATCGATCAAAATTCAAAACCAAAATAATGTATAGTCTGAATTATACAATCCCAAAAATAGAACAATACGGAAATGTAAATCCTATTCTAAGCTAATCCTAGACTATGCTCTACCCGACGCCTCGGGCCCTAATCATAAACATCCTCCGGATACAAGATACTTTGGGGTATTCCCCGGTGAATAAATACAAATGGCCTCGGAACATTCCCCAGCTAAATGAATACATTTTTTAGTGCGAGAAAACTAAACCATTCGGAAAAAAATTCAAACAGTAAACAAAACCACGAGTCCTAAAATTTGTCTACCCAACCTACATATGCCTACTAGTTTCGATCTAAAACATGATATTATCAAATTTAGTGAATCTGATGCCTATTTTGCATCAAACAAACACCAATTAATCAATACAAACTAATCACGTTCATTTTTATCCATTTTCAATTCTCACCCCCCAAATCCATTCTTAACATGATTAAACTAATTCAAAATAAAATCCGCCAATTAAGTAAATCAACAATGCATACACACAATTATCTATCACCAACGGATATCAACCAACACACAAATATTCAATTTCACCCACTAAATATCATGAACAATAAAATATAAGGGGAAAAGACTAGAATTAGACCTCAATTTGAAGATTTACTTTCAATCAAACAAAGAAAAGCCTCGCGGATTCATAACCTCGAACTAACCCGTAAAGTTAAACCTCAAACTCGATTTCCTCTTTTCTTCAACCGATGGTGCGACAACTCAAAATTAATTGATAGAAATTGGACGAAACAGAGTGATCGGTTTTGTGGGATGTTTGATCACTATTTTAGAGCGTATTCGGTGAGAATCAAAGATAGTCGAAGCCCTTGTTGTTTGTCGGCAAAATTTCACCAAAATTAGCACAAAAGGAGCTCGTTTTTGTAAAAAATGGGGCGGACGCTGGCTTTTGGTGGAGCTATTTTTCGCCGAGTTTGTTGTAATAGTACCACATAGAGGTCGTCGGAGTCTTTCTGGTGGTGAATTTTGATGGCTTTCGTTAAAGAAATAACAAGCTGAGGTTTTCGATCAAGATTTTGGCAGGTTTCAGGCGAGAATCCGCCGAAGACCATCGGTCACCGCTTGTTTTCTTTCCCTTTTGCTTTTCTGATCTTCGTCTACCTTCTCCGTGATTCCTCACTGTTCACGCCCATTCCCCTATTTCTTCCCCATTTTTCGAAGGTGGGCGAATCACTACTAAAAAAATGTCAAAAAGCGACGAACAACATCATTTTTTGGCCAAAAGTGATGAAAAAGCATTGCTTTATTTTGCGTCGCAAAAAGGGTCATTTTTTAAAAACGATGGTCTGCGTTGCTTTTATTACGGTGGACCACGTTACTTTTAGGAAAAAAAATAGTTTTTTTAGAAAAAGCGACGTTGTGCATCATTTTTTATTCTTCATGTGAAGAACACATGATGAACAAAAAACGATGGACATCGCAACTTTATTGAAGAAAACAATAATTTTTTTCAAAAAAATTGACAATGTCCATCGTAATTTGAGAAAAATAAAATATTTTTTTAGAAAAAACGACGTTGGTCGTCACTTTTTGGTCTTCATAATAATTGAAAAAGTGACATTGGTCGTCGCTTTCTGTTCTTCATAATGAATAAAAGCGACGTTGGTCGTCGCTCTTTGTTCTTCATAATGAATAAAAAAGAGACGGTCATCGTCGTTTTTCTTTAAAAAAAAATTACTTATTTAAAAAGGAACGCAAAGCATCATATTTTTGGAAATGTATTTCAAAAAGCAACACAGAAATTTCTGGAAATGTATTTCAAAAAAACGACGAAAAAAAGAGACCCTATTCGTCACTTTTCTGCATCTTCCCCGCCTGCAATTCAATATATAAACCATACAACGCACTATCTTATCAAAACATTTAAGCAATTCAAATCAACACTTAAACAATCAATCCAAAATCCAAAATTCTTAGCAGTTGACTTTGAACTTTTATCAGGACGAGGACGATCACCATCACCACCGGATGTCATCTGTATGCAAGTTTACATCAAAAAATATAAAAATCAAGTCATTAGTTCATATTTTATGTGACTGTACTTAACTATTTTAAAGTTACTAGTATACGCTTCAAGTCACTACACTCGAACCATTTTCAAGTCACATGTTCACAATTTCAAGTAACTACACTTAACCGTTTTCAAGTCACAAGTTTGCAATTTTAAGTCACAACACTTAATAATTTTCAAATAACTTATTCACATTGCAAGTCACTACACTCAAATCATTTTTAAATAGCCAATTGACATTTCAAGTAAGTATACTTAACCAATTTCAAAACACTACACTTAATCATTTTTAACTCTCTAATTCATATTTCAAGTGACTAAACCTAGTCATTTTGAAGTCATGAATTCACATTCAAGTGCCAACACAAATCGAATTTCAAGTCATGAATTCACATTTTCAAGTTATTACACTTAACTAATTTCAAAAGACAAGTTCACCTTTCAAGTAACTACACTAAACCATTTTCTAGTCGCTAATCCACTTCTAAAGTGGCTACACTTGATCACTTTGAAGTCACTAGCACACATTTCAAAACACTACACTTGACCATTTTCAACTCTCTAATAATATTTCAAGAGACTAAACGTAATCATTTTCAAGTCATGAATTCACATTTCAAGTGTCAACACTAAACCAATTTCAAGTCATGAATTCACATTTTCAAGTGATTACACTTTACTAACACCTTTCAAGTAACTACACTAAATCATTTTCAAGTCGCTAATCCACTTCTCAAGTGACTAGTACACATTTCAAAACATTACACTTAAACCATTTTTAACTCTCTAATTCACATCTCAAGTATCTAAACTTAATCATTTTCAAGTCATGAATTCACATTTCAAGTATCAACACTAAACCAATTTCAAGTCATGAATTCACATTTTCAAGTGATTACACTTTACTATTTCAAAACATAAGTTCACCTTTCAACTAACTACACTAAACCATTTTCTAGTCGCTAATTCACTTCTCAAGTGACTACACTTGATCACTTTGAAGTCACTAGTACACATTTCAAAACACTACACTTGACCATTTTCAACTCTCTAATTCACATTTCAAGTGACTAAACTTAATCATTTTCAAGTCATGAATTCACATTTCAAGTATCAACACTAAACCAATTTCAAGTCATGAATTCACATTTTCAAGTGATTACACTTAACTAATTTCAAAACACAAGTTCGCCTTTCAAATAGCTACACTAAACCATTTTCTAGTCGTTAATCTACTTCTCAAGTGACTACACCTAATTTCATGTTTGTGAGTAAAATTTCACCGAGATTAACCAAATTAAAGAACAACAATTTTGAAAAGTTCCTATATTGCCCAGATAACACCGGAATGTCACACGAGAAGCATCCAGTGTTGTTAACTGAAACTGGACAGGTTCCAGGTCTACATGAAGAATGAGAGTATTAGTATACACTGAGCTGATTCATATTAACTTCAAAGGTCAATATTGCTGGACAATAGAAAGAGCAAACAGATCATAAAATATATAAAATGAATGAGCCGAATTCCTAAGCTAACACATATACAATACAAAAGTCTTCTTTCAGCTTTCTTACTACATATATAGCCACAATTCCATATACTAATGGAATCTACCTATTCTAAGATTGACCCTCACAGGTCAAAAGAATGATACGCGACAACACTGCCATCCCCTGTTCTCTTTTATTCCCATAGAAGCATATACACGCACAAAATTATGTAGTAGCATTTGATTTTGTTACATGTCATCAGTTGACCAATTTATACTGAATCTTGGTTTAACATGTGAGCTTGCATAGTTGCATTTTCCTAGAACCACCTATACCTCGGCCTTTAATCAACATCATTGTATTGTTATAAAGAGAGACAATCATATTTTGTTATTTTGTTATGTATATAATTGGAAGGAATATTTTGAAATAGCATCATGTGAAAAAGAATGACTCTTAATTTCATCATATATATAGCTTGCCATATTGTTCATATGATGCTTAGGTTTTATGGGTTATTAAATGTTGTATCATAATATTTACTGGTTGTTTTTTTAATCTTAATAATTCTTGTATGTTTTCATTAAGGAATTCTATATATTTTATATCTTTAGTTCTCTGATACCATTTGGAGGGGGGTGCAGATAACTCGGATAACTTAAATAGATATATTATAACTCTAATGGATCTATTTTTATTCGTGCGTGGATATTTCTAAACATTTTTATTTTTATTTTTATTTTAATTGATGTTCATATCTTGGGGGTGATTAGATGGTATTTGATTAAAAGCTTTATTGCAATATTCTTTAGTTTTTTCTCTTAGTCTTTGTAATTCTTGTATATTATTTTGAAGGTTTTCTAAATATTCTATATCTTTTGTTCTAAAATATTCAATTAAATTCTCTTTCATAAATACTTCTGCTAATTTTATTTCTTCCATATCTTGTCTCCAATATTTTATGTATTCATAGTTTATCATTTTATCCTAAAGTAGTTGTAATACTGTAATTTTCTTTGTAATAATTTATTCTAATTGTACTATATCTGATATTAAATTCTAGGTTATCTATTTCGTTAATTATCCTGTCTTTTTCTTTTATGAATAATTCTATGTCTAAATCATATTCTAAACTGTCTTTTAATTCTAGTTGTTTCATGGTTTTATTTATCCAAATTAATCTTTCTTTTAATTGTTCTCTTCCTCTTCTAAGCTGGTTTCTATTATTAATTTCTTCGTATAGCCAACTTTCTTTTTCTCTAACTCTTTTAATATATTCTAACATTTTTAATCTGTATAATATAAATCTAAATAATAACTATTATTATCTAAGTAATAACTATCTGAATAATATAAGTTAAGATCATGCATATCTTATAACCATTCTAGACTTAATGATTCTTCATTAGATATTTTTTTTCCATATTATTTTCTTTATGTCTTCTATTTCTAAGTCTTTAATGATATATAAAACAAGTATCTTAATTTCATCAGATATATAGCTTGCTATATTGTTCATTTGATGCTTAGGTTTTATGGGTTATTAAATGTTTTATCATAATATTTACCGGTTGTTTGTTTTAATCTTAATGATTCTTGTATGTTTTCATTAATGAATTCTATATATTTTATATATTAGTTTTTCTACTAATTGTATATTTTTCATATCCATTTTCCAATATTCTAAATATAAGTTATTTATCATGGTTGATGTGTAGGTTTGGTATGTAGTATTTGTAAGAGTAGTTAGGTAGGTGTGGTATATAATTTATTCTAGTCAAAAAATATTTGTCAAATATTTTTTTCCATATGATTTTTCTTATATCTACAATTTCTATATCCTTAAGTACATACAAAACAAGTATTTTAAATTTATCTACCGTTTCATCGGATAAGTAGGTGGTCATTCTTTTTCACATGATGCTATTTCAAAATATTCTTTCCAATCATATACATAACAAAATATGATCATGTTAGATTACTATGTACTAGATTATTCTTAAATAATTATGTTACTCTGTCACTATTAGCATGGTAATCTGGATACTTTTTCCTTAAACAGCGCCTCTACACTAGTTACTCCCCTATCATGGCTTTCTTGCCTCACCGGTTTCACCTTTAGGATGGCATAGTTCTTAGGGATTTTTCTCTTTTTTCTATTTTCTAATAAATTTTGTAACATATTATTCTTCGAATAATTCTAATATATAGTAACTAATATGAACTTATTTTATGATATTATGATTGTTAGGATTTTATGAATTTAGCTATTCATAATCATAAATGAAAATACCTATTCTGGTACATTTGATAATTCTGGGCTTTGTTCATTCATAGTTTTTCCTTTGAAATATACCTTTTTTTATTAAATATTCAAAAGTTGTTTGTGTACAAGAGAGAAGGCTTGCTTTGAACACATGAAAGTCTTGCATCTAACTTAGCCGGATGACTTACATATTTATAGGAGGAAAAGAACTACTTACTATTCCTAACTTTACATCTGTCAAAGATTAAAAGACTAATAATGGTCCTAGGTCCTACGGCTTTACACTTGTCAAAAAAAAGTAAAATGAAAGTGCCAAAAAACAAGAAAAGTCAAAAAGGCTAGTCTGGCCTATATAATAAATCAAAAAAGAATAGTAAATGTTTACATAATTTATGTATTTCACATTTCTCAAACTTATCTTATTCTCCATATGTCATTTTCATATTTCAATGCTTTGTCTTCTTATCTTTCTATTATTTCTCCATATCTTTCTATCTTTTATCGTGTATCCTCCACCTATCTTCCTTATCTTCCTCTATTCCAGTTGAACTTCAGGGATAATATTATCTTCTCCATTACATCTCGAACATAAATGGTCTAGATATTTGTGTCCAATTAACTTGCAATATCTTTTTAATAATTCTTCTGAAATAAATCTCTTCCTAATTGCCTTTGCAGTTGGTTTTTTTTCTGGATTAAGTAGTGTCAAAATCCATTGTCTAGCTTCTTCTATATCTGACTATCGTAGTTTTCTTGAATTTGAATAAATCATTTGATGATCTCTTGAATAATAACTCCATAGTGGGTTCCCATTTAGGTAGTTATTTGCTAATTCTTGGACAATTGAAGATATTTTAATAATTCATTTATTTGCATAAAAATTAGGTATCTCAACTTTAGGTATTTTTAGTTGTTGAACAATATCTTCCAGTATAATCATATCTCTGGTTAATCCTATTTTTACAATTTGTATAATTGGTTTGATCTCGTCATATAATATCTCTGCTGGTGCAGTATAAAACTTTATAATAAATAGATTTTCTTTGGTTATTCTTTTATAAGTGGTGAATGCTCTATATAATTCTAGTATATCTGTTAGTTCATTTCCTTTATGGGTGTATATGGTATTTAATAATCCATAACTGAAATAGATTTTAACTAAGCTAGGGTTGGTTTTCGGTAGTGCGATTAACTTGTTGTAACCTTGTAATCTTTGGGTTATATAGTTTGTGTTTAGTTCTTGGATATCTGTGGCTCTTGGTTTAAGGTTTAGATAAGTCTATATTTTGTGGATATTTTCTAGGTATGCTCGGGTTATGTGGTTATAGGCTTTTCTATCTTAGTTTAAACTTTCTCGATATATGGTAATTTGTGGGGGTATGAACAATGGGTCTTTTTGTATTTTTGGTATAAATGGTTTTTCAAATATCTTATTCATGTTTATGTTCTGATATCTTTGTCCACTAACTCCTTTTTTTGTACCTGCAATTGTAGATTGATAAACGTTATGGGTTTTATGGAGTGTCCGAACGTCTCTTTTTAGCTCTGAAATTTTGTTGTCTTTCAATTGACATAGCTCTTCACATTGCTGAGTTAGCTGATTCATAGCTTTAGACTTCAATTTAACTTCATTAGTCTTTAGCTTTTCTATTTCATTACTCATACTGTCCACTTTCATTGAAAGCGTAGTTAGGATTTTGAGTATCTTTCTAAAGCATCATCTTCTATTATATCAGTCTATGTAGCTTTGTCTTGATATGTAATCTGCAATGACATTCTTTTTAGTTTTGATTACTTCAATTGTAAATGTAAAATTTAATATATTTAATACTAGTCTCCGAATTTCCTTTGTTGTAACTGAATTTTGTATTTTCTTTGTTAACCACCAACGTACCTGTGTATTATCTGTTCGTACAAAAAACTTGTTATACACAATATATGGCTCAAATGCTAATAAACATTTATATAATGAACATAATTCTTTTCTATTTATTTCCCATTTTATCTCTGTTTCATTAAACGTACCTGAGTAGTATCTACAATGATGTTCTAATTTTTCTTCTTCATATTTATATTTAAGTACTCCTCCATAACTATACTCACTTGCATCTGCTTCCACTATATATGTAAATTTTTTACTTTCGTCTGAGAATTGTAATTTTGGTAATTCTTTACAAAGTATTTTTATTCTCTGAAGTTGTTTTTTATCTTCTTCGTTATAATTATATTCCACATCCTTTTTAAATTTTTTCTGTAATGGCTTTAGGTTTTCTGCTAATTTTGGTATATATTCTCTTACTTGGTTTACTAATCCTAAAAATGATTGTAATTTTTTTTTGTATCTAATTCTTCTTTTGAATTTATTATTTTTTGTACTATATGTTGTTGCATTTTTACTCCGCTTTTATCTATTTGTATTCCTAAAAGTTCTATCTGGTTTTTCATAATTTTGGCTTTCTTTTCACTTAAACTTATTCCTGATTTTTATATTATATCTGTAAATTGTTCTAATAATTTTAAATGTTCCTCTTTAGTTTTTGTATATAGTAGTATATCATCTATGTATACCATACAATTAAGTAATTGTTTAAAATATCTATCCATAAAGTGTTGATATCTACCTGGTGCATTTTTGTATCCAAATGGTAACACATTCCATTCATAAAATCCTTGTGGTACTGTAAATGCAATTGTCTTTTTAGATTCTTCTTTTGGAAGGATTATTCCATTGTTTCGACCTTCAAAATCCCATGATTTCTTCATCAACACTTTCTTTGGCAAATAATTTATCAGTTTACTCTCCCTCAACAAGATGGGAAACAACTCCATCAGTGGCTCCACGAGGAGAAAAAGATCAACATCATCGATGAGAGGTTTGTTATAGTCATAAACATTGATATTTCTCTCCTCGGGTAGTATCTCAACAACCCGATAATGTATGAAATTCATGCTAATGACTGCAAGAATCCTCTTTGCTTCAGTCCAGCTCTTGCCGTGTGGATTTGGCTTCTCCTCTCTAATATATTTTATCATTTCTTCTTCATCCTAGTCTAATGTAGAAGCTAAGAAATCAAATCTAGCGCCACAGTCTAATGCGGCATTATTGAGTTGATCATACTTATCATTGAGCTTCTTGCAGAAGTTGAGGTCCATTATTCTATCGGCAGCGTCATAAGCTTTCGGGTACGTTAGTTGCCTTTCCCTCATGAGGCAGAGAATTTTGACAATATGTTGTGATATAAGAAGACAATTTTTAAATAGGTTAGTAATTTTAAATATGGTTCACCTATTGCTTAGTATTCTCTGAATCAATAATCCAACACAACTTATGCAACAGATGGATAGTAAGTTGCAACAGAACCACTGCCAGTTGCACTAGAATATGCAGCTGTTGCAACAGATTTCACATCTGTTGTGTAGCTTCTTATTCATGGGGTAGATTAGATTAGAAAGCTAGGTTAGGAAAAGTAAACTTACCTTATCCTCATACCGCATACGCATATCTATCATAGTCTGGAAGTCTTGGGGGGGAAAGGGAGGCTTGGGATAATCTGGTGCACCTGGCTTGGCATTCTTTGCCTGTCGTAGATCTCTCTTCTTTTTGGCTCTAAGTTCCATGTATATGTCCACCTTCTTCTTTAATAACCCCTAAACTTTAACAACTTTTTGAGAGGGAGGAGTTGTGATTATTTTTTATTTCCGATAGGAGAGTACGTCAGTTAGTGCTCTTTTATTCCTCCTAACTAACAATGTAGGAGTGTATAGATCCCACAACTTCTTGGATGGTATGACACCCCTTTTAGATTTGAATTCCTCGACAGCTTTAGAGATAGCCTCTACTTTTTCAAAGAGTTTATCCTGGCTGTCCTTGCACTCTCCGCATTTGCAATATGAACACGAGGGTGAAGAAGGGTGAGAGGGGCCTGTGTAAGGGTTAAAAGGGGTGTGTTCATACATATTTATTTTTTCTTGAGCATCAATATGCTCATCATAACGAGTGGTAGCAGCATCAGCATGCCTTCTACCAACACCAACAACTCCACCAAAAGAAACACCAGGATCTGCCTTAGTAGGTTGGTCATGAAGAGCCTCAAAATTAGGCTAACCTTGCCTTAGTGCTCTTCTTATGGCTATTGCTTCAACCAATTCCTTCCTTATTAACTCCACCGTTGGGTCTGCTATAGTATCAACATGACCTAGAGTGATATAAAAAGTCATCAACGACTCCTCTTCAGTAGGTACGATCCGTGGATGTACAACCTAGAAAAAAAAGACAAATACATTTAAATCATATAATATAATAATTTTCATAGTTGGTTTAACATTTTAACAGTCAACTTCTGTAATAGATTAATAATATGTTGCACAGATTACCCATCTGTTGCATAGTTTGTAGTTAGATAGTTAAAATCTGTTTTATTCGGGTTCAGAGAACTAAAGCAACACATGGATAATATGATGCAAAAAATATCAATTATCTGTCATAACAGATTACCAATCTGTTACACTAGTTGCACAAAACGGGTAATCTATTGGGTTATATATTATGCAACAGATGATCTGTATGTGTATTAATAATATGTTACATCTTATTACACATATGTTACCCATCTTTTACAGTAGATGGTTAATCTGTTAGGAGTCGAGTTCAGCGAACCAAAGCAACGGATGGGTAATCTATCACAACAGATGTTCCATTTGGTGCATCAGATATAACATTTGTTGCACCAGATATAACATTTGTTCAATATATTTCATTGAGTAAAATTATTTTACTTGAAGAAGACGTACTGCATCATTCGGAGGGTTAAAGAGATCAGCCTCCTTAACTTTGGTCTTGCTCTTTGCAACCAACCACCTAAACATCCTTGGATGAGAAACCTCATCTGGGTAATCCATTACCTGCTTTTGGAGGGGAGGAATGGTTTCAAATACCCGAGCCTAAGAAATGTAAACAGGAAGCAAGCAAAAAAAAGTCATAATAACTATATTCAATATAACTTAATGGATGTGTTTATATAGTGATTAATTTTACCATGGAAGCCCAAGGAAAGCCGTATAATGTGGTCTTCTTTGAGGATAGATTTGTCAGTAAATATTGGACAGTCTAGTAGAAGTTGTCATATCCCAGGGATAATTGTTGAATTTATCAAAATCTTCAACATGCGCCAACAAATCATCTTCTATAACCTTGTTGATGTCTCTTGCCAACATAACCGAATGGGCAAACCAAACAAAGCACAATTTCTCCCTGTAGCGCTTTGGTATGGTTTTATCCATGAGATCTGTTAACAAATCCAATGCTTTGTAGCCACGTTGAGCAATGTCAAACAACCCATCTATTTTTTCCTCGCATTTTCTTGCCTTGGATCTTTTGCAGGGTGTTCCCTTGGTGATAGGTGGTTCTTCTAGACAATGGAATCTCAAGCCCATCACTATGGCAAACTCTTGCAAGCCAAAAAAAATTGGCATGCCACAGCTGTTGATCCAGATTTTATCCATATTTTTGCCCCCCTCCTCCAAATTTTTATCATCTCCCAGGTACTTGATCCTGCGCTTGAGAAGACCATATACCATTCTCATTGGAAAATGGTCAGGGGTGTCCTCAGCTATCTCAAGAAAGTGTCCAAAGCAGCTCTTCTTTAAAAGTTTGTCTATGTTTTCGTCATTCATAATTTTCCTAAAATTAGTAAATTTACTCCCCATCTGATATTTAAGTACAATTTCACTAGTTAGTTCTTCTTCTACTTTTTTGTCATTTATTGGCATTGCAACTTGAAACTTATCAATACTAAATGTTTTGAAAGGATCATACTGGGATGTCAATATTAATTCATGCCCCATTGGTGATCCATTATCGTTATGTTGATGATCATCCTCTTTATTTTTCTCTTTCTCTTTCTCACTCTCTAATTCCTCCTCTTTCTCACTTTTATTTTTTTCATCACCATCTACAGACCCTAGTCCACCTCTCTTAATTTCATTTTTATATCTCTCCTCAGCTTCACTTTGTTTCCCTGACTGATATTGTTCAGGAAGCTTCTTCGAATCCCTCTGTACTGTAGCCTTTTTTGGGGTGGTCAGACGTTGATCTACTTTCACTTTCTTTTCTTTTGGTAGACATATTTTACCTACAAATAACAAAAAAATAAAAATTACATTACAATTGATATATGCATAAATTTTAAAAAATACATTACAAACACTACCAATAATGACACACCAAAAGCCAACACCACCAAAAACACCACCAACCAATTCCACAAACACCACAAATACCAATACCACCGACAGCCATCACAAATACCACCAACTAATGCCACCACAAACACCACCAACCAATGCCACCAATAGCCACCACCAATGCCACCACAATGACGATTACGAACACCACCACCACCACCAGAAATACCACAAAAACCATCCAACAATACCACGACAGTTAATGGAATACTGCAATAGAAACTAAGGTTTTCTCAAGTTCTTCCTATAATTTTACCATCAAAACTCAAAATTGTAAACCCATTCTCCAAGATAATACAACTAAAATTTTTATTTTTCATCATTAACTTAAAATCCCTTATTTTTTAGAAAAAAAAATAACAAATATAGAACTCTTATCGAACTCTGTAACCTATGAAGTCAAAGAAAATGACTGATACAAACAAAAATTAAGTCAAAAATAACACCTATATGGTCAGAAATGAGAAGAAAATTGATCTGTTATGAAGGGTAGAGCAATTTGTTGAGTAGTTATAGTTGTTGTCCGTACTATATAATTCAGTGAGAAAGAGAAAAAAAGAGAGCGAGAACTCAAGATTTGAAATGATGAAATATTTTTCTCGCAAATGGATGATTTGTACGGGTTGATTTGTATTTTGGAAAAGAATGACAAGTTTTGAAAATATTAATTTGGTCCGAATTGATCTTAATTATTTTTTAAAATTATAAAAGATATGTGTAATTTTTAACCCTCTCATCATGCAATTGCCAAAAGATGCAATTAAAGTTGTAGTTGACCCTATGAACTCACCCAACCACCCCTGGTCCTTGATTAGATTAATAAATTTAGGTATATGAACTCAATTGAAATTTTAGAAATATAAATATTCAACCTGTTGCATCAGATACTCATCTATTGCAAAATATCAAATAGATTAAGTAATCTATTGAGATAGATTACCCATCTGTTGTAAATTATCAAATGGATTATCACATGTCACAACAGATTACCCATTTGTTGTAAATTATCAAATAGGGGTTGCCATATGTTAATCAACTAAGGTATTGGTCTAACATATGAGGTAGTAAGAATCGGTTCAGCTCAGAGTGATCGATCGATGACTCTGACTGGGAGAACGCAATACCATCTCATTATTCAATTTCCAAAAGACTCAATTAAAGTTTTAGTTGACCCTACGAGAACTCACCCATGGTCCTAGATTAATCAATTAGGGTATTGGTCTAACATATGAGGTAGTAAGAATCTGTTTAGCTTAGAGTGATCGATCGACGACTCTGGCCGGAAGAAACACAATACCGTCTCATCACTCAATTTCCAAAATACTCAATTGAAGTTGTAGTTGACCCTATGATAACTCACCCCTGGTCATAGATTAATCAATTAGGGATCGTTTGGAAGAGTGTATAAAAACAATGCAGAATTTAGTGTATTAGTAATGCTTGCATTATTAATACTTGTATTATTTATGCTTGTATTAGTTATGCATGTATTATTTTTTATACATTTTTTGGTTTTATATATAAGAAATAATACATCTTACATAATTTCTATAAAAGAAATTTTTGCCTACAAAAATACCCTTCTTTGATTTTGTACACTTTTTTGCAACAAAGTTCTTTTGTTATTTCAAACACAATTAATATTGTTGAACTATTATATAGAGGCTTAGGATTAATTGCAATACCTTCATCTTTGCGCAAAAATATTACACCAACAGATTAACATAGTCGAAACAAAAATAAAATACAAGACATAAAATTAAGAAATAGTTTTAATTTTTTTGTTAAAATCTTTTTAAAGACTCTCGAAGCAAAGAAAAAATATGTTGTAAATTCAAATAGTGGGAAAAAAAATTGTGAAATATTTTGAAAAGATTCACTAGTACAAATTAAAATGGCGGAAAAAGGAATGGTGAAATATCTTGAGAGGGAAATTGAGGGTATTAAGGTCATTTAATAAGTTCATGCATGTGTTTAAAGTCTTTGTATTACTAATACATAGGAAATAGTGTATAACTATAACTAATACTTGCATTAGTTATACATAGGCAAAAAGTCATACCAAACAAGGTACATCAATACACATTAACTAATGCATGCATTATATTTTACAATACACTCTACCAAACAACCCCTTAAGGTATTAGTTTAATATGTGAAAATAATTGAAATTGTATAAAAATAAATATTTAACCTGTTGCAACAAATGTCTTTCCGGTTGGATTTAATCAAACAGATTAATTCATCTGTTGCAACATGTTACATATCTGTTGCGATAGATGACCGAGCTTTGGAAATTTTCAAACAGAAATTGTTATCTGTTGCACTTAGATGTTTTAAGAACTTTTTTTTCCTGTCTGAGATAAATAAAGTTAAAATACTAAGGAATAAAAAATATTACTTGGATAACTCAAAAATTTCCTGAGTGAGTAGTCTTATATGGTCTTTTCAAGATCATCGTCTCCTCATACCCCTCAAAAGTCAAAAGTTATTAATGAATATTTAAAATCCATATCAAGAAAAATACTCTCTCCTTCAGACATAAGTAAGACTCAAGACTCAACTCAACTCATCTATCACTCTTTCTTCTTTATCTCTTTCTTTTATTTTTCCCTTTTTTTCTCTCTTCTTTCGAATGAGGATCTTTTCAGATCTCAATCGATCAATATTTTTTCTCGACTAAACTGGATGTTCTGATCCCCTTTATTTTTTTCATATTGCAGGTATGGTTCACTATTGTTCTTTTCATCTCGTCTTCTTTTCTGTATGTCATTTAAATTAGATATATACATATGTTGTTATTAATGATTTACCCATTTACCAGTTTCCTATTTATTGAGAAAAATGAAGGAAAGGTGACTTTTAAGTCATGAATGAATGAACTGTTGTTTTTATATCTATTGTAAAATGACTCATCGATTGAACAGATGGGTAATCTATTACATAAGATTGGTTATCTGTTGATTCACTCAATTTTGTGTTACCTTTTTGTACAGATGGAGCAAATGTTTGAAGAAATCAAACCAGTAGCAAGGATAGTTTGATTTATTCTAATAGATGACTCATATGTTGTACCATATCATCCATCTGTTGCAACAGATACCTCATCGATTGAGCAGATAGGTAATCTATTACATAAGATTGGTCATCTATTGATTCACTCAATTTTGTGTTACCCTTTTGTAATATTATTTTTTGTCTTCTCTTGTTTGACGTTAAATGTATTTCTCTTGTTTGTAGATAAAAGAAAGTGAAACTGGATCTATTTTTGCTCGACCAGTATTAAAGGCTAGAGTAAAGATGGGTTCGGAGGAATAAGTTGCTTGCAGATGGAACCACTTCATATGTGGGAGGTATGTATTACTGATCAACCTATCGTGAAAACACACATCCAGTACAATGATTTTGTGAATGTTTGTTCTTTACCTATTAGGAGTTAATTCTTCAAACAAGTTATGGCATTTTACAGTTAAGATTGTTAGGTTCGAACTGGTAAGGCTGAGGGACCAATGAGGTGGTGTCGATACCCTATTATAATTTAATAACAATTCATGCTCATATTTTTGTGTCAAGTTTGGCGAAGGGTTTAAGTTTTTAGCGGAAGTGTAAATATTCAATAGTGATTGGACCGGTTTTAATAGATCAATAGACTTCTTGAAAGGCCTCCAAAGCCTCGCACTATAGAAAACACCGATGGAACCAATAGAAATTTCCCTAGCCCAAATTTATATAGATGGGTTACTGGAGGAGACTATTATACAGCAGTAGGTGCTTGGGAGAATACCTGTACGGGAAGGGGAGGTTGAGAAGGCCATATATCATCT
The DNA here is from genome assembly GCF_002878395.1 of Capsicum annuum. Lineage (NCBI taxonomy): Eukaryota > Viridiplantae > Streptophyta > Magnoliopsida > Solanales > Solanaceae > Capsicum > Capsicum annuum. The sequence continues at coordinate 38,026,943 of NC_061122.1, read as the reverse complement.
CAGACCTTATTTAAGAGGAAAACACATGGTAGGAATCAAGGAAAGTATAGCGAAATTAGCTGATGAAATTGACATGAAAAATGAAAAAACTGGATGAGCTACAAATATGAAAAGCGTATCCAAAAATGAAAATCCATCAGTCGTTGAAGTAAAAGAAGAATGGTCAAGAGGACAGGAGCTGGTCACTTTGCTAGAGACTACAACTAGCAAACGTGGCCTCAATGAAGATTCTCACAAAGTGCAAGACCAAAACTCTAAATAAAGCAGGTTTGCGAGCATAGAAGGTGGTATTATTGTCAGTCAGAATTGAAACCTAAACCAACTACTCCTAAATTAAAGTTACTAGATCAAGCCACGGTGGCAATTTCTCAAGTTAAATATGTATCCCATGCCTTCTGTAGAAAGGTAGTGGAAACAACATGGCATGGTATTTCTACCCAACTTCAGACCTTTTTGTTTCTACTGCCATAGACTTGATCATAGCCATAAACAGAAGGCATGGCATACAAGTTAGACTTCAGAAATTGACACCTTGGCTTCCCTTATTTTTAATTCAGGAGTTGTTTGTTCAGGTTTCAATTCTGAACGACAATCATATCAATTTCATATGCTCGCGAAGCTTCTTTCTTAGAGTTTTGGGCCTGCACTTTGTGAGAGTCTTCAAGTAGGCCATGCTCGCTAGTTGCAATCTCTAGTAAAGTGCCCAGCTCCAGTCCTGTTGACCATTTTTCTTTTTTTTCAATGACTGATGGATTTTTATATTTGGCTACACTTCTACATTTGAAGCTCATCCAGTTTCTCTATTTCTCATGTCAATTTCATTGGACAGATTCACTATAATTTCCTTGCTTCCTCTCCTGTGTTTCCTCTTAAACAAGTTTTGAGATAATATATGGCCTTCTAAACCCCCTCTCCTTTCCCACACAGGTATTCTCCCAAGCACCTACTGTTGTGTAATAGTCTCCTCCAGTAACACATCCATATAAATTTAGATCAGGGAATTTCTGTTAGTTCCATCGGTGTTTCCTGTTATGCGAGGCTTTGAAGGCCTTTAAGAAGTCCATTGAGCCATTAAAATTGGTCCAATCACTATTGGATATTTACACTGTCACCTAAAACTTGAACCCTTCCCCAAACTTAACATAAAAACATGACCATAGACCATCATTAAATTATAATAGGGTATTGACACCACCATCTTGGAACCCTTCAGCCTTATTAGTTTGCATTATCAAACTAAACTGTACAATGCAGGCTCTTGTTTGAGGGATCAGTGTCTAATAGGCAAAAAACTAAATTCACAAAATCATTGCACTTTATATGTGTCTGTCGCGGTAGACTGATCAATAATACATAACTCCCGCACATGAAAGTGGATCCATTGCACAAAGTTTACTCAGATTATGCTTTACAGAAAGATATTAGCTACAGATTTCAGCTTTCAAATTTCAAAATTTAGAGTGAGTCCTTTCTACACTTAGACAGTATGGTTTAAAGAGATAATACAAGCACATCTTTTAGAACTAAATGTTATTACTCACTATATTTATAAAGTATAATTTTCCTCTTATTATTTTAGTATTTTAGAGATTCCATCTTATGTGAGTCATTTACATTTAGCATGCATTATTTTACAAATTATGATGATGAGATGATATTTTTACTTATGAATTCACCCCCATATAATCAGTACATCCTCAAAGTACTGATCCACATATATGTCTATGTGCTACATTGTCTCATAATATAGGTATCAGTTTATTTGTAGCACGCATACCATATTCAGATAGTTTGCAGCTTCCAGTCAGTAAGTGATGAGTCCTCTTGATTCAAGGGATCGAGTCAGTCATATAGTTTGACCAATATTGTATTTTTATTTATTCAGTCATACTGATTTGGTATAGTTAGGGGTCATGTCCCGGCTACCTAAAGTCAATTCTAGTAGAGGCTTCATAGACAGTCAGTAGAGTTAATGTATTGATTCCAGTATTGTTTTGTAAAAGCAAAGTTGTAATCATTTTAATTTAGTTCTATATTGATTAGATTCAAAATGAGTGTCATCTTTTGCTTAATTCATTTAGATTTATGTATTTTATTAAGTTGCCTATGAGTTATGCCAGTAGAAGTGTTAGCTTGGGATCACTTGTGGTCCTAAGCACCGTGTGATGTCTTGGGACTCATTTTTGGGGCGTTACAAACTTAGTATTAGAGCACAAGGTTCAAGTTTCCTAGGGTGTCTATGAAGTCGTGTCTAGTAGAGTCTTGCAGAATGATACAGAGATATTTGTACTTTTCTTTGAGAGGCTACAGGGTATTTAAGAAAAAATTTCTCCTTCTTCCTACTCTAGACCTAGCAGTAAAGTTTTTATCTCAGAATCTCCTTTTTATTCATGTGTTACCCCAAAATTCCTCATCTATGACTTATTCTTGAGATAACATGATTAGCCAGTTCCAATTTTCTCCCCGAATAATGCTCCCAAATTTGCTAGCAAAAGTCTCGAAATCACACCAACGGCTTGAGAGGAGCTCTCTAGTGTATCATAAGTCTCTCAAGTTGAAAGTTATATACCCATCCTTATGAGTTTTTCAATTAAGATAGAACTAGATATGTATTCAGATTGCCCATTAACCCTTTTTATATCGGACCCTTTTTATTATGAACTTCAGTGTTATGATTTATGAATAGTAGAACCTTATTATAGTTGGAAGTATGGGTATAGAAGAGTAGTGGCAATAAAGTGAGAATAACGATTGATAGAAAGTATAAGGATAAACTTAGGCATGTTGTTGAGTTTTTTTAAGGTGATATGTCCTTGTATGCTAGTTTAGTAGAAGGTAGAGAAGGAGTTATTAGTTGAGGAAAATTGTTGTTTGCTTGAAGTACAAAAGGTGTTATTGATGGTATTATTGTGATTGAAAAGTATAGGACATTAATGAAGTATTTGGTGATTGAGTACCGTTAATTTAGGTGTATAGAAGGGTAAATAGTAGCGATGTGAAAAAGTAGTATAAGCTAATGGATTATAAAGAGATAGGTCATATGATTTTGACCAATTACTATTATTATGAAGTTCTAGTGTACTAGTGTCTCTTGATGTTTTATTTTATAGCTTTCAAGTGAGAATTGCATGTAAGGTGGGTTGTTAAGTCATGTTTAGCACTAGACATTAAGCTTGACCAGTTGATGGTCATCAAGGTAAATGTAATAATTTCTTGATTTGTGATGCTAGTTATATGGAAGTGATCGAGTAGGCTTGAACAGTACGTGCAAGAGTTTGAGTCCATTTTAATTCATAATTAAGTATGATGTTATATGTGTGATGAAGAAGTATGCCCAAGGTGAGATGGGGTTGCATTATTTTCTAAGGTTGTTACATTTTGTGTGTGGTTAGTAGTATCATTGAGTTGCTAAGAGGAAAGAGACTAGTTATATAGTATATTATGTTCTTAATAGTTAAGTTAAGGAGTTGAGTTATGGATAGATGATGTTGAAACCTATTGGTATGATCTTAATTCTCATTGTTTAGAAACATAAGTTTAGAGATCCGATATTATTAGGCTATGATGAAAGCAGTATGGTTTATTAAAAGTTGAAAATATCTATGTTAAGTGTTAGAATCTAAGTTTGAATCTTTGAAGAATGAGTGAATAGAAATGAGAGTTGAAGCTCTAGAAGGTGTGACTTAGGATGTGGTGATACTCATGAAGATTCTAAGTTAGTAAGTGTTCAAGATATTATATGATGATTTGTGGGGTTGTAGAAAGATAGAGTTGCACTTCGGAAGGAAGTATTAGAAGTGGGTTTTATATTTTCGGTGGTCTTTTAGAGAAAATGTATTATTTGCATGTATCGTTGTGTTCTAGACTCTAGATCTAGTTAAGAGTTTAGTAAAGGGTTTTTCAGACTTAGAATATTGGCTTAAAGATAAGGGGAAGATGATAGAATGATTAACCAATTCAAGCTCTCAGATTCTAGTAGTGATGCCAGTATGTTATAGAACATCAGAAAGTGGGGGTGAGGCTCAACCCATTCTTATTTCAGTATTGGTATTTCAATTATCCCAATATCTACTCATGTCTTACGTGTTAGTTCTATGATCATAGTTCAAGTTAATGTGCGTAATAGAGGAGCATGTACTCTCCCAATTCCTAGTATGAGGAATTCTAGTTTATCAAGCAGTTGGAATCACATTTCATAATTTATGAACTCCAAAATTCAAGTCATGCAGCTCATGACTCATGTACTTATACTTTACAGTATGTTCAGTTCTAGTACTCAGGCGACACTCTTAGCAATCAGTAAAATTCAAATCTACATCATGTATGTCCTCAGATTAGATCTCTTTAATGAATCCATATCGTGAACACTCTATTCCCCAGTCCTCGATAGAGTGTCAAGTTATGCTTGGTATCCCTTCATGTTTCAGGCCCTAGTATTCCAACCTTTCAATGACCTTCTCTTAGGTCAAGATAGGGATGATGAACAGTTGTGTGGATGGGAAAGAGTAAATGTATTAAGTTGGGAAATATAGTTGTATGCTTGTTTTATGTAAGTCTATAAATGAAGAAATATTGAGGTGAAGCTTTTTATGTATGACTTGGTTAGTTGAGAATATTTTATGTGTGTCTTCCTAAGAATTGAGTAGTGCATGGAAGTTGTTATTGATAAAGGTATTAGAGAATATGAGAAAGATACTCTTATGGGTATTTGTTTAGAAGTGCATATGTGGTTACGAAGATAGGCTTGAACATTAAGTTGGTATATAAGTGGATGGGCATATTGTGCACTTAAGATTTTCTAGTAAGAGGTTGAATTTAGTTATTAAAGTGATAATAAGAATATCCTAGAGTAAGTAGTTATGACAATGGTTGGGGTATTGAATCCATAGTTCAGACTAGTATTATGGTATTATGTGCAGTACCTTGTGATTCCAAGCTAGGCTTGACCAAGATGGAGAGGATTTAGTTCAGTTTAGACTTTCATAGACGGATTTATCAATGCCCATGTGAGAATTATAAGTTGAATCAAGTGAGTATGGTATTTGAGGGGAATAGTATAGTTGAGGGAGTGTTTGAGAAGTGTTTCTAATCTTGAAAGTAAGAAGTAGCATTGCTTAAGGCCTAGTAATTCTATCCTAACTTATGATTTATAGGTCTATGTTCCATACTATAGAGTGGTATCAATGTTGTGATTTCTTAATCAGATATTTTGTTCAGATCATGCCCAGAGTTCTTTACTCCCTAATATCATTAGAATTTCTTAGAAAAGTGTTGGAGAAATACTCTATCTGAGTATTAGCATTCAGTATGATTCAGTCCGTATAGCCAGCAATCCAGTTTAATAGTCAGACAGGCAAATTTCTATAATTTTCCATATTCTGATTTAGTCTAGTCTTAGTACCTGAAATTTCACGAGTACGTCATTTCAAGAGGCACTTTATTCGTATCCCGGTAAATTGTGAATTCAGCTTAGTATTTAGTCTAGTCTTAGTACCTAAAATTTCACGAGTACGTCATTTCAAGAGGTACTTTATTCGTATCTTGGTAAATCGTGAATTCAGCTCAGTATATGCATCAGGCATCAGTTTTAGATTCAGATATTTAGTCATGATTCAGTTCATAAGTATTCAGTGAATGATCTTAGTTTTACAAGCATCCCAATTTAGACAAGGTAATATCCATCGTATGATCTTAGCCTCGTTGTCTCATGATTCATGGGCAGAATTTATCACTTCACAATTATACATGAATGATTGCATCATGAACATATTAAGTGAATTCTAAACTCTCAACATAAATCAACTTCTTATAAGAAGTAAAGGCTAGTCAGCTCAGAAATCTGTTTCATGATAGAGGTTTCTAATGTTCCAGACTTAGTCATGTAAGTATATTCCCAGATATGAATGTTCAATATGTAATCTTAATTGCCTTAGTACAGAAATCCCATTCCAATCAGTCTGTTAAGGGTGATACATTGGAAGCAAAAGCAGGCATTCATACCAAGTATCCTCATCTCTTCTCCACGAACTCAGATTTTATCGAAGGTAATAGTTTTTCCTTTATTCAGTTATTTTTCAGTCTCAGATTCAGCTATGTAGCTAATTTCATCAGAATTCATGCACTAGAAAATCAATTCAGTAGCTCGTTATGTTGAGATTCAGTTATTCAGCTTATTTCAGCTGTGCATGGTAGCTTATAGCCTCAGATCCCTCAGTATTTTCATCTTTTGTAGCCATATTCAGGGACGAATGTTCCCAAGGGGGAGATATTGTAATACCCCATAGTTTTCGTAGTTTAAATTCATTCCTAGAATGTTAAGAAATATCTTCCAAAATGAAGAATATTTATTTCATGTAGAATTTTACATATTAAGAAACCACCGCATCGCGGTGAAGGACAATTTTATAATTGTCAATTCCAGTGGACCTTCGCGATATTGGCACGACTCGAAGAGGTCGAAATTCCCAATTGTCAAAATCCAGTAGCCCAACGCGATACTGGAGCATCGTGCCAGTGGCCTAAATAGCATTCCAAAGGGGTACCGTGATGTCTCCACATCGCGGAGTTCGTCTAGTTCCCACTCGTCCACTTTTCAGTAAGCCACCGTGATAATGGCGCTTTGCGGTGGCCTACCAGTTCCAAAATGTTGCTTTTTCCAGTTCGGTTTATAAGTTTAAAGGAGGTATTTTGGTCAATTCCTAAGCCCCCAATTTGTGTATAACATAAGATTAAACCCATTCTAAGCCTATTATGCTCATTATTCATCAATTCTCTCTCAAAGAAAAACCCTAAAGCTCAAAGCTTTCTCTCCAAGAAATCAAAATAATTCATTGTTTCTCCAAGAAAACTCTAAATTGAGGATTCCCAAGACAAGATAATTAAGAACTCATCATCAAGGACTCAAATAGGAATCAATAATTCAGGTTTCTTCATCTAATCATCTATCAAGGTATGTGGGGTTTATGAACAAGGATCTTCTTCCATCCTTGTGCCCAAAATCTATCTTTTATTTCAAATTAATATGATTTTGAATGATTATTCATGAGATTTGAATTAGGGTTCATACCTATTATTACTCTTTGCAAGATTTTGAGATTTCAAGTGTTTTAGAAGTTGAATTGCATGTCTATTTTCATATTTTTCATGCCTATTGCAGTAATTTACAGATTTTTGAGATAAACTATCATTGTTTTCAATATCAAGCATGATTATTATAATGTTTTGACATGATATTGAAGCATGGGTTATTACCCCAAGATTGAATATTATTATTTCAAGAAAGATGATGTTTTAAGCATCCTATTATTAGATTATTTACATATTTATAGTAAAACTCTGATCGTTCTATCACCAGATAAGTTTTGGAATCCACTTTGCAGATTTATTTCAAATAATAGAAAGCAGAATAGTTTTATTTACAGATTTATTCAGAAAAGTGCATAACTGGTTTTATAATAAACTCTTATGCTAGTTTTAAAGTGGATTTCCAATGATATGAGCGTAGAAAATTAAAGGGAGTAGTATTTAGTACCGAGCTGGGTATGATTCTAAGGTCATATACCCTAGATTTGAGATTAAAATGGCCATAATAGGCTGAGATAGTGATTACTTAAGCTAAGGTTATACTTCCAAGCAAGAGTATAATACCTCTCCTAAACGTGAGGTTTCTTCCTTAGAATGAAGAAACGTTGGACTCCATGTAGCTTGCATGGTTTATGTCGCTTAAGAGAACCTCCCTACTAGTAAAGAAAATCTTTGAAAGAATTCCCTTGAGATAAAGTGTTTTCCTTACAGCTTAATGGTAAAGATTTTCAGAATAGTTTCTCAGAAAAGAATAACAGAAAGCTTGTAGAAAACTAAGTGTAAAGGTTCAAAAAGTTTACTCAGATTATGCTTTACAAAAAGCTATTAGCTACAGATTTCAGCTTTCAAATTTCAAAATTTAGAGTAAGTCCTTTCTACACTTAGACAGTATGATTTAAAGAGATAATACAAGCACAGCTTTCAGAACTAAATGTTATGACTCACTAGATTTATAAAGTATGATCTGCTTCTTATTATTTCAGTATTTCAGAGATTCCAGCTTATGTGAGTCATTTACATTTAGCATGCATTGTTTTATAAATTATGATGATGAGATGATATTTTTACTTATGCATTCACCCCTATATACTCAGTACATCCTCAAAGTACTGATCCACATATATTTTTATGTGCTAACCTATCTCATAATGTAGGTATCAGTTCAGTTATAGCACACATACCATATTCAGACAGTTTGCAGCTTCCACTCAGTAGGTGATGAGTCCTTATATTTAAGGGCTCGAGTCAGTCATATAGTTTGAGAAATATTATATTTTTCCTTATTCAGTCGTATTGATTTGGGATAGTTGGCGGTCATGTCCCGGTTACCTAAAGTCAATACTAGTAGAGGCTTCATAGACAGTCAGTAGAGTTAATGTATTGATTCCAGTATTGTTTTGTAAAAGCAGGGTTGTAATTATTTTAATCTAGTTCTGTATTGATTAGATTTAGAAAAGAGTCATCTTTCACTTATTTCATTCAGATTTATGTATTTTTCAGTTGCCTATGAGTTATGCCAGTAGAAGGGTTAGCTTAGGATCACTGGTGGTCCTAAGTACCGTGTGTCATTTCGAGACCTATTTTTGGAGTGTTACACCCTGTAAGCCTTCTATTGAATCTGAAGCTCATATTAAAGGAATATAGAATTATATAATCAAAACTAAGGCACGGAATTCAGTCTAAGATAAGATGAAATTATCTAAACATGATATCCAAAAATACTAGATGTAAGAGTCTGAATAATCAACACTAGAAATCTAAATCATAATTAGCAGTCCGACAAACCTCTACTACTAATAACTAGAGAGCCACTGGAACAAGTCCCTAGTTGACTTAAACTGACTAAAAAATACTGAATCAACTACTATAATAAACTAGAAAAGATGAATTACTAGGTCCCCAGGCTATGAGGATTCACCAACTGTTAGGATGTAGATGGAGATGCTCGAAATCACTCACGCTGCTGAAGCTGAGCACCTGAACCTACATTATGAGACAATGTAGCACATAGACGTATATGTGAATTGGTACTTCTGGAATGTACTGAGTATATAGGGTTGAATGCATAAGTAAAACAATAAGGAACTATATACATTTTACTCATAAATAATGCATGCTAAGTAATAATGGCTAACTTAGGCTTGAGTAATTTCAAACTGTAATCGTAAGTCATGGATGATAAACATACTATCTGAATACTATGAGCCACCACACTTAGTTATAAATCTGTTCTTGAAATATGTTTACATTTCAAATATGCCAAGTATAAAAGGGCTCACCTATGTATCTGTAAACTGAAAACTAAAATCTAGTAGCTGGTGATTTGTATAAAATTATTTGAATAAAATTGTGATCCTATACGCTTAGTTTCTAAAAGTTTTTCGATTATCCTGTACTAGTAGGGAATTCTTAAAAAAAAACTGTTCTGTAAGGATTACTCTTTTTTGTAGGGCTTAGAGTTTAGTACATATGCTTTAGGTCTTTTAAAACTGTAGGGAGGTTCTTCTAACCGACATACACTATGTGAGCTATCATAGTGTCCAATGTCTAGTTCCCCTAAGGGGAAAACCTCACGTTTGAGAGAGGTGTAGTACTCTTGCCAAGAACTATAACATGCTGCTAAGTGATCACAACTGTAAATGTCATCCATATAGAAATGGAATAAATCTGAAACTATACCTACGTTGGATCATAATTCTAGGAAAGTAGGATGCTCTAAACCCACACTTTTCGCTTGGTTCTAAACACTACTTCCTTTTTTCTATATGCTCATCCTGTAAGAAATCCACTTTAAACTAGTATGAAGGCTTATAAGGAATACCAATTAGGTATTTTCTATGATGAACTGTAATCCAAACAGTAAAGTGGATTCCGTATTTAAACTGAGAATCAAAAGATCAAATCTTTTCTCAAAATCTGAATATATATATATATATGCTATTCATAAGGTGCTTAAAAGTAATATCTTCTTGAATTATCAATACTCAACCAGGGGCTTAAAACCCATGCTTCAATTTTCATGTCAAATCATCATAAAGTTCATACTTGATAATGAAAATATTCATAATTCAACCCAAAAATCTGGAAAATATAGTCACACTCATAAATTTACGAAGGTAGACATGCAATTCAACATCCAAATCACTTGTAATCTCATAATCTTCAAATAGCAATATTTGGGTATGAACCCTAAATTAAAATTCATATAAATCATGTGAATTTGTCATTAAAAACTAGTTTTGGGCACAAGGATGAAAGAATTATCCTTGTTGAAGACCCCACATACTTTAATTGATGAATTTAATAAAGAAGCTTGAACTTGAATTCCTATTTGTCCTTTTGAAGGCGATTTCTTCAATGCATTGGATTGGGAATCTTGAATTTTCAGTTATCTTGAAAAAAGAATAGTGGAATTTGGATTTTTTGGGGTTTAGGTTTTGAAGCTATAGGGTTTCTTTGAGAGTAATTTGTTGAAAATAATCATAATATGCTTAGAATAGGATTAGTCTAGTATTTTCATGATTTTGGAGCTTGGAAAAAGGACTAGATTGCCCTTTGTAAATATTACTCGAAACTGGAAAAATCCTGATTTGGCACATAATCGTGACACGGCACTATCATGGTGGCTCACTAGAAAAAAAGAAAATAGCCATTTTGGGCTCTGGAACGACACGGCGTAATTGCATTGCATCACTAGAAAAAGGACGAGTGCCATTTTGCACTCCACCGCGATGCGGTGTCTATCCAATTAGGGATTTTGACGCAATACAGGCGAATCACGTTGAGCTTCTGGAAAGGGAAGAATGGTAACTGGAACTTCTCCGCGATGCGGGTTAATCACTGTGCTCCACAGAAAATTGGAAAATTGTGAATTTGTCCTTCATCATGATGCAGTGCTTATCGCGGTGTTCTACTTCTTTCACTAATATCGCCATAGCTTCTTAACTGTGTATCGAATTGAGGCCAAATTGGTATCGTTGGAAAGATGATTCAATTATCTACAATTTGATGGATCTAGATCTAGAAAATTATACACGTATCAAGAGTTAATCATTTCTAAAGTTATTCCTAGACACACTAGGAGCTAAACTAAGCTAGGAAAAGTATAGGGTATTACAATATCTCCCCTTTAAGAACATTCGTCCTCGAATGAGACTAATTAAGCTGAAGATACTGAGGAATTGAGGCTATAAACTGATTTGCACAATTGATACATGACTAAACTAATTGCAAATGCAAGGATTTATATAAAGATAATCGCATAGCTGAAATTGAGACTGGAAAAGAACTAAATTTAGAAAGATTGTTACCTGCGGTTGTGTCTCAATTTGCGGAGAAGAGAAGTGGATACTTGGTCCGCGTATCTGTTTTTGCTTCCCAACTGGCTCCCTAGACTGATTGATTCCACCAAAGAACTTTGACCATGGGGACTTCTTTGTTCCTTAGTCTACAAATATGATGATCAAGAATCTCTAATGGAATCTCTTCATAAGAGAGGCTATCGTGAATATCTGTGATTTCTAAGGGTACTATGACAGCTAGATCACCAATACACTTCTTTATCAAGGACACATGGAATACGGGGTGAGCGGATGACAAGTCTGCAGGTAACTAAAGCTCAAATGCTACCTTTCCAACAGGACTCGATATTCTGTAAGGGCCAACATAGAGGGGACTAAGCTTCCCCTTTTTGCCAAATCTTTTCACCCCTTTCATGGGTGAAACCTTCAAATAGACTAAGTCATCGACTTCAAACTTAAGATCTCTTTTTCTCACATCAACGTAAGATTTTTGATGAATTTGAGATGTTTTCAACCCTTATCAAATCAACTTGACTTTCTCCATAGCTTCTAACACCACATTTGGCCCTATTAAATGGTCTCACCCACTTCTAACCACCTGATGGGTGACCTACATATCCTCCTATAAAGAGCCTCAAATAGGCCATCTGAATGCTAGCATGGTAACTATTATTATAAGCGAACTCGATCAATGGCAAATGTTCATCCCAACTACCCTTAAAATCAAGCACACATGCCCTTAGCATATCTTTCAGAGTCTGAATGGTCCTCTCTGCCTAACCATCTATCTGAGGATAAAAAGCTGAACTAAGATGAACTTGGGTACCAAGACCCTTCTGAAAGGCTCTAAAATAATAGATAAGGGAATTTCATGCTATCTGACCAACTCTCTAATGTACAATTTAGAATAATCTTCAACTAAGTAGGACGTATAAACTGGCATGAAATGTGCTGATTTGGTCAACCTGGATACAAAACCCAAGTCAAATCTTGCTGACGACACGAATGGGGTAACCCAGTTACAAAATCCATGTTCACCTCTTCCCACTTCCAAGTGGGACTACTAAACTCTTGTATAGTGCCACCAGGACTTTGGTGCTCTACCTTAACCTGTTTGTAAGTTGCACACTCGCTACAAATTCTGTTATATGTTTCTTCATACCATTCCACCAATAGACTTTCCACAAATCACAGTACATCTTTGTGGCTCTAGATGAATGGAGTAACGCGTACTATACTCTTTAGCCAAAATTTGTTGTCTCAAATCATCAATGCATGAAACACATAATCTACCTGGTATCTCAACACGCCATCTCCCCCTTATGAGAAAACCTCTACCTTTGATCTTTGATTGACTTCTTCAACTTAACTAGAATAGGATCCTGATCTTATTTCTCTTTTACCTAGAAAACCAAAGAAGATTCTGCACTACTTTGAACCTAAATATTACCCTCAGCCAAATCAACTAAATGAACCTACAATCAGGCCAATTGATGAACTTCTCAAACTAGGTCCTTTTTATCACTCTCTACATGAGTAACACTACCCATAGATAGTTTACTAAAGGTGTCTGCCACTATATTAGCCTTGTCTGGATGGTATAAAACACTCATGTCATAATCTTTCAACAATTCTAACGACCTTATCTGACAGAGATTTAACTTTCTCCATGTAAACACACACTGCAAACTTTTGTGGTCCGTAAATACATCAATATGCACCCATAAAGATAGTGCCTCTAGATTTTCAAAGCAAACACAACAGCAGCTAATTCAAGATCATGAGTAGGATAGTTCTTCTCGTGAGGCTTAATCTGTCTAGAGCCATAGGCTATGACTCTACCTCTCTGCATCAAAACATAACCCAGATCAATTCTAGAGGAATCACAATATACAACAAACCCATTTATACTATCAGGTAGTGCAAAAACTGGGGCTGAAGTGAGTCGAGTCTTCAACTCCTAAAAATTCTTCTCACAAGAATCTACCACTGAAACTTAACTTTCTTCTATGTTAATCTGGTAATAGGAGATGCAATGGACGAATACCCCTTAACAAACCATCTATAATAGCCATCTAAACCCAAGAAACTTCTAATGTCTGATGGAGAAATGGGTCTAGGCTAGGTTCTTACTGCTTTGGTCTTTTGGGGATCAACTCTAATGCTATCACCGGAAACAATATGACCGAGAAAAGCTACTAACCTTAGCCAAAATTCACACTTGTTGAATTTGGAGAACAACTAGTGATCTCTAAGAGTTTACAACACAATTAGAAAATAGTTTGCATGGTTACCTCACTATAGGAATAGACAAGGATATCATCGATAAAGACTATGAAAAATATATCTAGGTACTATTTGAACACTCGGTTCATCAAGTCCATGAAGGTTGCTAGGGCATTTGTTATCCCAAAATACATGACTAGAAATTCAAATGACCATAATAGGTTCTAGAAGCTATCTTGGGAATATCACATTCCCTTACTCTAAGTTAATGATAGTCAGATCTAAGGTCTATATTGGAGAAACAACTTGCACCTTGGTGTTGATCAAATAAGTCATCAATTCTGGAAGAGAGGATATCTGTTTTTAATTGTGACTTTATTTAGATGACAATAGTCAATGCACATTCGTAAAGAACCATCTTTGTTACGCGCGAATAGGATGGGAGTGCCCCATAAAGAAACACTAGGCCTTATTAAACGTTTATCTAAGAGGACGTTGAGTTTCTCTTTCAACTCTTTAAGCTTGGCAGAAGCCATATGATATGGAGGAATAGAGATGGGATGAGTATCAGGAATAAGATTAATTCCAAATTCAATTTCCCTATCAGGAGGTACCCCTGGCAATTCTTTCGGAAAGACTTCAGGAAACTCATTTACTACATGGACTGACTGAATGGTTGGAGTCTCAAACTTAACATCTTTGACTTAAACTAAATGATAGATGCACCCTTTAGCTATCAACTTTCTAGCTTTGAGATAGTATATGAAATAACTCTTGGGAGATACTGAATTGCCTTCCCACTCAAAGACTAGCTCATCAGGACTGAAACTTCACTACTCAGGTGCGACAATCTATGGATGCACAACAAGAATGGAGCCAATCCATACCAACAATAAGGTCAAAGTCAACTATATCTAATTCTATCAAATCTGCTAACATGATTCTATGAAGGAAAGTGATAGAAAATTTCTTATAGATCCATTTGGCAACAATTGACTCAACTACTGGGGTAGAAACTGAGAAGGGCTTAGAAAGCTTTTCAGGATCTATTCCAAAGTTTACCGCAATCAATGGAGTGACATAAGAGAAATTTTACCCAAGGTCTAACAACACATAAACATCAAAATGAAAGACACGAAGCATACTAATAACAACATCCGGTGAAATCTCCTACTCCTGACAGGATGGTAAAGCATAAAATTAATTTTGGCGCTGACTGCCACCGGTACTAAATGATGCGCCCTGAGGAGGGGCTGGGTGACCTATGGGAGTTGGTGTACTAGTATCCTGAGTTTAGGGATGAACATGCCTGCTTCCTTGCTTAGCATACGGGTACTCTTTGAATCTATGGCCTAACTTACCACATCTAAAACAACTCTTCTGCCCTAACAAACACTCACCGAGATGATTCTAACCTTACTTAGCATATGCAGGATAACTTGGTCTTCCACTTACACTATTCTGAGACCTGGATATAAAAATCTTACCCCATTAATCCTTCTTGGTTCTTAGTGCAGGAGCACTGGCTGAAGATGGCACCGGCAAAGGCGGGCGACTTTGGAACTATGAATGGTTTCCCCCTACAAATGTTGATTGACCATACTTAAACTACCTAGTTCTAGCCTTCTTATTTTCTCCATCTTTTCCCTTTAACTTTTTTGGCTCAATCTATTGGGCATGAGTCATCAACCAAGCAAGATCCATATCTCCAATAAATATGGTAGTCCTACACTCTTTGACTGCCAATCCAGACACTCCAAAAAAAAACTTACTCATACGAGATCTAGTTTCAGCTATCAACTTAGGAGCATACTTGGATAACTGATTGAAGTTAAGGCAGTACTCTTTTACTGTCATTGATCCCTACCTCAGGTCTATGAACTCCTCAATATTTTCTTCCCACAACTCACGTGGAAAGAACCTATCTAGAAATGCATCCTAAAATACCTACCAAATCATGGGGCCTGTATTTTTACCCCTACCTTTCTTCCACATAACAACCCAATC
Source organism: Capsicum annuum (assembly GCF_002878395.1). Taxonomy (NCBI): domain Eukaryota; kingdom Viridiplantae; phylum Streptophyta; class Magnoliopsida; order Solanales; family Solanaceae; genus Capsicum; species Capsicum annuum. Next base: position 38,011,326 of record NC_061122.1, on the reverse strand, counting down.
ATAAGCAACATCCTTCATCCTATAAGAATCCAATTCTACACCATCCTCTTCAGTAATATGCATAACTTGGGTGATCTTTTTCATCTCATCAAGAAACAACTGTAGGTCCTCACCTACCTTTGACCCAAAGAATTAAGGCGGATTCATCCTCCTAAAATCATGAATTTTGGCTACATCTAAATCACCTTTTTGCTAATATAGGACTTGAAACTGATTGTTAGCCTGATTATTGGCAGTCACAGCTTGGGCTAACGCTTGAAAGGTAGCCTAAAATTTAGCATGAGATATATTCTCATTCAGAGGATCAACAGGCTGGGGTGGCTGGTTATCATTTTTATGAGCATTAGCTCTGCAAGGAGGCATATTTTGACATGAAAGAGCATAAGTTAAAAGCAGGTAGAGATCGTTATAAGCACGATGGATTATGAAAGGAAAAATATAATTTCCTAAAATGTCTCGTAGCCTCTTGCTCATAAATGTGGAGCACTTCACACCCATGATCAAGAGTCTACGTAACGCGGCTTATCTAACTCCTTGGGACTCTCTAAACCTTAGGCTTTGATACCAAGTTTGTAACGCCCTAAAAATGGGTCCCGAGAAGTCACACGGTACTCAAGACTACTAGTAGCCTTAAGCTAACCGAGTAAGCCTTCTACTGAATCTGAAGCTCATAATAAAGAAATATAGATATTGTTAATCAAAGCTAAGGTACGGAATTTTGTCTGAGCTAAGCTAAATTTATCTAAACATGATATCGAAAAATACTAAATGTAAGAGTCTGAACAATCAACACTAGAAATCTGAATCATATCTATCAATCTGATAAGCCTGTACTACTAAGAACTAGAGAGCCACTGGGACAAGTCCCGAGCTAACTCGAATTGATTGAAAAATACTAAATCAACTACTGTAATAAACTAAAAAATCTATATGACTGGGTGCCCAGGCTATAAGAACTCACCAACTGTTGGGATGTAGATGGAGATGCTCAAAATCACTCATGCTTCTAAATCTGAGCACCTGAACCTACATTATGAGATAAAGTAGCACATAGATGTATATGTAGATTAGTACTTCTAGAATGTACTGAGTATATGGGGGTGAATGCATAAGTAAAATAATAAGGAATTATATACATTTTACTCATAAATAATGCATGCTAAGTAATAATGGCTCACTTAGGCTTGAGTAATTGAAAAATGTAATCGTAAGTCATGAAACATAAACATACTATCTAAATATTATGAGCCACCCGCTTAGTTCTAAATCTATTCTTGAAATCTATTTACATTTCAAATATACCAAGGTTAAAAGGGCTTATCTCTGAATCTGTAAATTGAAAACTGAAATCTAGTAGTTGGTGATTTTTATAAACATTATTTAAATTAAATTTCCAGCCTTTACGCTTAGTTTCTAAAAGCTTTTCGATTACCCTGTACTAGTAGGGAATTCTTAAAAAAAACTGTTCTGTAAGGATTACTCTTTTTTGTAGGGCTTAGAGTTTAGGACATATGTTTTACGACTTTTAAAACTATAGGGAGGTTCTTCTAACCAACATACACTATGTGAGTTGTCACTGTGTCCAACGTCTAGTTCCCCTAAGAGGAAAACCTCACTTTGGGGAGAGATGTCATATTCTTGCCAAGAAGTATAACCTGCTGCTAAGTGATCACAACTATAACTGTCATCCATATAGAAATGGAACAAATCTAAAAGTGTACCAATGTTGGCTCGTAGTCCTAGGAAAGTAGGATGCGCTAAACTCACACTTCTCGCTCTATGCTAAAGACTACTCCCTTTATTCTGTATGCTTATTCTGTAGAAAATTCACTTTAAACTAGCACAAAGTCTTATAAGGAAAACCAATTAGGCATCTTCTATGATGAACTACAATCAAAACTGTAAAGTAGATTTCGTATTTTAACTGAGAATAAAAATATCAAATCTTTTCTCAAAATCTAAATATATGTGCTAGTCACAAGGTGCTTAAAAGCAAGATCTTCTTGAATTATCAATACTCAACCAGAGGCTTAGTACCCATGCTTTAATTTTTATGTCAAATCATCATAAAGTTCATACTTGATGATGAAAATATTCATAACTCAACTCAAAATCCAGAAAATATAGTCGCACACATAAATTTATGAAAGTAGACATGCAATTCAATATCCAAATCACTTGTAATCTCATAATCTTCAAATAGCAATATAAAATTTTGTGAATTTATAATTAAAAACTAGTTTTGGGCACAAGGATGAAAGAATTATCCTTGTTGAAAACCCCACATACCTTAATTGATGAAATTGATAAAGATGTTTGAACTTGAATTCCTATTTGTGCTTTTGAAGATGATTTTTTGAATGCCTTGGATTGTGAATCTTGAATTTTGGGTTATCTTGGAAAAAAATGGTGGAATTTGGATTTCTTGGGGTTTAAATTTTGAAGCTATAGGGTTTCTTTCAGAGTAATTTGATGAAAAGTAATCATAATACACTTATAATAGAATTAATCTAGTGTTTTTCACGATTTGGAGGCTTAGAAAAATAACTATACTGCCCTTTATAAAAATTACTCAAAATTAGAAAAATTTCGATTTGGCACACCACCGTGATGCGGTGATATCGTGGTGGCTCACAAGAAAAATGGATAATTGCCATTTCAGGCTCTGGCCGAAGTGGCATAATCACGTTGTGTCACTAGAAAAAGGACTAGTGCCTTTTTTCACTCCACCGTAATGTGTTGTCAGTCCAATTGGGAATTTTAATGATATACAGGAAATTCGCATTGAGCAACTAGAAAGGGACGAACGTGAACTGGAACTTCTCCGTGATGTGGGCTAATCACAGTGCTCAACTAGAAATCAAACAATTGTGAATTTGCCTTTCACCGCGACGCGGTGCATATCGCGATGTTCTACTGCTTTCACTAAAATTGTCATAACTTCTTAACCGAGTATCGAATTGAGGCAAAAGTGATATTGTTGGAAAGATGATTCAATTATCTACAATTTGGTAGGTCTAGAACTGGAAAATTCTACACGTATCAAGATTTATTCATTTCTAAATTTAGCCCTTGACACACTAGGAGCTAAATTGAGCTAGAAAAAGTGCGGGGTATTACAATATGCCTCATTTTTGTTCAATCAATATATCGTGTGATATATGGGCATCTCTCTTCATTTGGAAAGGCTCATTTGAGATTTGAATAAAATCATTATTTTAATTCTCAATTAACAAATATGAGTACGATTAAAATTTGTCGAACTCGTTCAAACTTCTTAGTCGATTCTTCTCTCCAAAATTTCATGATTTTATTTTAATATAACTTACACATTATAATTATTAATTCTCTTTGCTCAAGGCCAAGAAAATACTTAAGTATGGAGAAATTTGATAAGAGAAAAATAACATATATAAATTTAGTTATTATCTAATTTTAATATTAATATTTCTTTATTTTCTTTGCAGAAAATGCCACAATTTAATAAGACTTCAGGAAAGAAGGTATGTGGAAAAACAAATAAAAGTAATAATTTACAAGAAATGATCTAACATAAAAGAAGATATTTAAGAAGTGCAAAACAAAGGAATGAAAAGTTGTTGCAAATATGCAAAACAAAGTTAGGCAATTTTATTTTTTAAGTGGGATCTATAAGCTAAAAAAAAGGAAAGGAAAAAAAGGAGAAAGTACGAAAAAGTAAAAAAACAAAAGAAGCAAGATTTGTTGAGAAAACAATGAAAAATATATTGGGGCCCACCAATTAAAACAAAAGAAAATGTAAGGAAAAGAAGCAAGTTGATTGGAGGGTGCAGATTTGCTAAATTCAATTTTTTAACAAATGATATCAATTCATTCTTATTCGCGGGGAGAGACATACCTTCATCAATAAAATAGAAGCCTTTCATTTATTTTCAGAAGAGCGATGTTGGGAGAAGAACACAACACTTATTATATTGTAGTTCTTATTTGCTCTTTATTTTAATTATTTATGTGGAAAATGCTTCTAGTTCCTGCTTTTAATTGAATAACAAAATTACTCATCTTAATATTTTCATCTATTTTTCTTATTCAAAGGAGAAGAATATTTCCGTTCATCATATCAATTCTAGAATAGAATAATTTTCTATTATGTTAGGAGAATGGTGAATCTTGATATTTCCATATAATAGTAAATATTATTCTTAAATTTTTGCGAACCCAAGATAAAGCTTTCTACTTAATTTCTATCTGTTGTCCGTATAGATGTTATTTAACATGTTAACATCTATCTACTTTGTACTACAAATTGACATATTACTAAATACGTAATCGAGAGAGGCAGAAGTAGTAATACTGTTAATTGGAGTATTGCTAGAGTGTTAATATTTATTTAATGACATCTATCTATTTTATGTTATAATTAATTCTACACTTATTTGTAACCAAGAGGGGCGAATAGTGTAAAGGAATTAGTTATAAAAAGTAAGGTAATTGAAAGGAACTTTCTAAAAAATGAGCATTTTTTAGTTCAAGTACATATTTCTAGTTCTTTAACATTACTATTTTGACTATCAATTTTCATAACCGAAAGGAGTGCATTTAATTGCTCAATTTCAGTAATTATGCATAAATATAATCGTGAGAGGTATTTATACATATGTGAGAAAAATAAATTGGGAATAAAGAATTTCATTATTACTTAAATATAGAATGAAGTCATGATCCCAACACCTTTTAATTTATATTAATAATAATAGTAATAATAATAAAATAAAATCTTTGCTTACAAGTTATTAATTAGTTAATTTACCACTCAATTTTTTTCTGATTTTTTCAAATAGTAATTAAATTAAGAAACATCTATATAATAGATAAACCAATCCCTAGGGGTTCGACATTTTTCTATACTATTATTTGACAGAGGGCGAGTTAAAAATATATATATACGCTAGTGACTCGTCAACTTCCTTTAGAGCTTTCAATGTGAGAATGGAATTATAGAGGGGTTGTATAATTTTTGAACATTGTTTTTTTATTCAAATCTTGTGACACAAACTTAACTGGTATAACTAGGTCGATTCGATCTTTCTTTTTTTTGAAAATACTGTAAATTGTAAATTACAAAGCTATATGAAGACTAAAGATTCAAACACACTAAGAGTTTCTTTGAAGTTGTGTGCCTTGCCTTCATCTTCTGTCGTCTTAATATAGTATTCATCATCAGTGATAGAAATCGAAACTATGAAACTAGAAATGACTAAGAAAACAAGTAAAGAGATAATCAATAAGGATTTAAATTAGACACAAAAATAAGAAGTAACTAAGAAAAAAGGGTATATCAAACTCAATTACCCTCAATTACAATCTAATTCCAACACCTAACTCTTACGTGACCAATATAGACATGATTTCCCTTTAAACCAATGTTTCTAAACTAAAGTTTCAACAAAAGTTGCCCAACACTCTTACTTAATGGAGAGGCATTCATCAATAATTAAGCAAAACTAAGAAAATAAGCTACCCTCTAAAGTATTTATTGTTTAGGATAATTATTACACTTTTAAAGTCCAAAAGTGACCCAATTGCAAGAAAAGTCCCACTAGGGGCTGTTTTGATCCACTCTTGAGATGCTAGAGTAGTTCAAAAGCACTGTGGTCGTAAGTCCCTTCCAAGGATATTTCTAGCCCCGTTTTGCTTTCCCTTGCCTCTTCCAATGATCCTTGTACCATTGTGAGTGTGATCATCAACAAATGGAACCTTCTTGATGGTAAGGAGTCTTCTTTAAGTACCTTCCGCTTCATGAATAATCTTTGGATCCTTTGAAGCTCCTGGGCTTAACTTCAAGTAAATGGCTTAGATCTAATTTGGATTGTATCATCCTCTCAATCTTGAGAAGAATTTGACCTTAAATTCAAAGGGTGATCACTTCTAACATGCCAAAGCATGAAAGATTGCACACATTGAAGGTATTTTGCACTTGATATTCTAGAGGAAGGTCAATTTTATAGGCCTTTTCATTTATCCTTTCAACCACATAAAATGGACCATCACCCTATGGCATCAATTTGACTTTTCTTTGGGTTGGAAACCTATCCTTTCGGAGGTGCACCCATACCAAATCACCCAATTTACTTACAAGCCATTCCTTTCATTGTTTACTCTTTTGGCCACCTCTTGATTATTCTTCTCAAGGAAAATACTCACCATCTCATGCAGCTTCTTTATCATTTTTGCCCTCTTATTTCCATCTAAACTTATCACAACGTCACTAGGCAAAGAAGTGAGATCTAAAGGGGTAAAGGGGTTAAAACCATAAACACATTCAAAGGGAGTCATACCAATAGTCAAATGGATAACATGATTATAAGCAAATTCGACTAGAGGTAGGTGGTCCTCCCAAGAGTCCATTTTTTCTTTAACTGAGGTGCGCAACATATAACCCAAGGTTTTATTTACCACCTCCATTTTCCCATCCATTTGTGGGTGGCAAGACATTGAGAAAAGTAATTTGGTGCCAAGCCTAACCCACAATGACCTCTTAAAGTGACTAAGGAACTTAGAGTCCCTATCACTAACAATAGTCTGATAAATTCCATGTATTTGACAACATTCTCAGTAAAAAAAGAAGCCACTTTAAAAGTATCATCAATTTTATGAAATGGCCATTTTTTAGAATCTACTAACCACAATAAAAATGCAATCTCTACCCTTCCTCATCCTAGGAAATCCCAAAACAAAATCTATAAAGATGTCAATCCATGGGCGTTGAGGAGTAGGTAGTGGGGTGTATATTCCTTGAGGGAGAAGGATGAATTTTGCACTTCTACAATCCATGCATTGGCCACAAATTCTAGCAACATCTTGACGTATCTTGGACTAATAGAATTATTCCTCTAGGATTTCAAGGGTCTTCTAAATTCCAAAGTGACCCATCATACCCCCATCACATGCCTCTCTTATAAATAATTCTCTCTATGAGATAGAGGGCATACATAACCTTATTTCTTTAAACAAAAAAACATCAAACTCGGTATAGGGAATATAAGCGCTATCACTCTCCCACCTTTCCCTACCCCATGTCTCATAATCTTAGTAGATTTGAGAAAATTTGGTTTCCTCAGGGTACATTACCTTTAGACTTTCAAATCCATCAACTTAGAAAACAATGTAGATATTAGCCAATGCTTCCTAGACAATGCACCGGCTACCATATTTTCCTTCCCCTTTTTGTATTAAATTACATAAGGTGACACTTATGTCTACCTTACATGCATCATATTTAATTTCAAACATCTTATCAAAATTGGGTAATTACAATAAGGGGGTAGAGGTAAGCATAACTTTCAAAGCTTCTAATGCACTGGCTTGCTCATCATCTTATTTAAAAGGTTTATCCTTATGGATCACCTCAGTCAAGAGAGAAATAATGAAACTAAATACTTTGACAAACTGCCTATTAAAACTTGCCAACTCATAGAATATTTATATTTCACTAATGGATTTCAGAGTTGGCCAAGTCTTGATAGCATCTATCTTAGACTCATCCAACTCGACTACTCTTGATCTTACAACACGTCCCAAGAATATTACTTTATTCACACTAAAAGAGCACTTTTCAGGATTAGCATACAATTTTTCTCTTCTAAGCACATCAAATACACTTTTCAAATATAAAACATGATCTTGTAGGGATTTGTTATAAACAAGGACATTATCAACGTACACCATATCAAATTTCTAATGAAAAATTTCATCACATGATTTATCAACCTCATAAAATTACTAAGAGCGTTGGTAAGACCAAAAGGCATGACTGTCTATTCATATAAACCAAACTTCTTCTTAAATATGATCTTTGACTCATCACCCGGTTACATTCGAATTTGGTGGTATCCGCTCCTAATATCTATTTTAGAGAACACACATGAACTATTCAACTCATCAAGCATATCATCCAAATAGGGAATTAGGTGGTGATACTTTACCATTATTTTATTAATGGCTCGATAATCAACACATATGTGCCATGTACTATCTTGCTTTGGCAGTAGCAACACTAGAACCACACATGGACTCATACTTTATTTGATGTATACCTTGTTAAGGACTTCCTCAACTTGGTTTTAAAGCCATTTTGTATCCATAGGTTTACTTTGATAAGCTAGATTGTTTGGCAATTGTGAGCTGAACACAAAGTCTATTTGGTGTTCAACTCCTCAAAGTAGGGGTAACCCTCTTGGAAGTTCCTTTGAGAGAACATCTTCATAATCCTATAAAACAAGGGAGATAGAATGGGGAATAGAATAATTAGAGGGGTTAATATTAAAAACAATGGTTATGATGATCATGGGTGTTTTATCATGATGCTCTTTGAAGAGATCTTTGTTACTAGACAACATCACCATTTAATTCTTTCCCTTTAACCTCTTTTTTTTACTCTCCTTATTTACCTTCCTTTCAATGGTCTCCTCTTCTCTCACCTTCATTTCTTTCTCCTTTAACTCCCTTAATCTTTAATGGGAAAGGATGTAGGGTAAACTTTCAACCATTCAACTTAAGGGAATATCGGTTGATTTTCTCATCATGCTTAGTCAACCTATCATATTTCCTTGGTCTTCCTAACAAGATGTGACAATATTACATGGGAATCAGATTACATACCACCTCATCTTGATAATTCCCAACTTTGAAACAAATCACAACTTTTTAAGTTACTTTCAACTCTCCACATTGATTTAACCATTAGAGTTTGTATGGATTAGCACACTTGGTGGTAGGTAGCTTTAGTAAGTCAACCATGGTAGCACTAGTTATTGTCACAACTACCACTATTAATAATCAATGAGAATAAATTCTCCTCGATAAGACACTTAGTATGGAATAAATTTTCCCTTTGACTTGGGCTATTTAAGACTTACTAATCATCACTCATCCGGCCACCAAGTTGGGTACTTCAAACTCTCTATCTTGAGACAAAAAATCTTCATTATCTCCTTCTTCTTTTACGTCTTCTTCAACTTGCTCTCCATCTTAGTAGTTTTCATTATTCTGATCCGCTTCTAATCCAACCTCTTCTCTAAGATAATACAATTTCCCTTGTTTTAAGGATCATATTTCTTTGATTGGAATATTTATTTGAATTATGTCCCCATACTTGGAATTTAAAGCATTAAAAATCTGTAGGATTGGGAAAAAGATATTTGTTACCTTCATTCCTTAGTAAGTACTTTGGAGTGCTCTTCTCTACGGGCTTTTTTTTATTGGACTTTTAGCCCTTGTTCTTTTTCTATCCCAATTAATATTTAGCTACCTCTTTATTCTTACTCCAAGTGTTGGTAGATGGTTATCCCTTTGGTTTTTAAGTCGCTCTTTCTTTGATATCTCTTTTAATGTCTAAGGCTGCTTGGAAGATTTCTTCTATGGTTTCAAACTTGTGGATAGTCATGCATAATGATATATTCTTGTTCAAACCAACCTTGAAGCATATGATATCATAGTTCACATTCTCTTGATGATTGAGCTTCAAGATAAATTATTGGAATTCATCATAATAGGTTACAACACTCTTGCTACCGTACCTCAAGCTATACAACTTGGCAAGTAGCTCATGTTTATACCTCTCTAGAACATACCTTTGTCTCATGAATACCTTTAATGTATCCCATGGGGAGATTTATCCTTCATTCAATAGATTTCCAAATCTCTTGACATAATCCCACCATGTATTGACATACCCTTTAAAATAGGCTATGGTATAACAACTCTTCTTTTCTTGGGTAATATCATTAACTTGGAAGATCGTTTCACAAGAGGACCCCCATGAGAGATAATCTTCGAGAATATTTTCACCTTTTAAAGTTTGAAGACTAACCTTGATTGAATTGATACCCATATCTTAATCCTTATTACCATGTTGTTTTCTTTAATCATAACCTTAGGGTCATTTTTCATATTTTCTCTTCTATTACCACCATATTAGTTCCATTATTCATGACCTTAGAGTCTGTTTCCCAAGTTTCCTCTACTATTAGGCACTGGACCAAATTATTCTCCTCAATTTCGATAAACTTATAGATCCATTAGCTTATCTCTTATTTTCTCTACCAACATGTTAGCTTTATTGAATTTTCTAAAATCCGCTTATTGTTCTTCTTTTTTTCCTCTTCTATTTGGATAGGTTGGTTTTGGTTAAGGAGTGCTTGGAATGGGGGAATTGGGTTTAGAAGAGGTTCAGTTATTTAGGTTTGAGATTTATTATGATGTGTTTGGTCGAATTATAGTCAGTGTGGTCGAACAAGATTTGTGCTTTGTGGTATATAGAGGCCTTAGAAATGAAATCATGTGCTTGTATTGATGGATTGATCATTTTGTGATGATTTCTTAAGGAAATATGAATGAAAGGATTTAGAGAATGTCCATTAGTAAAAGCATGGTAGTGTTGAGATGTGGTTAAGGACGTGTTTTATCGACCTTCCATGATATCCACTCTTCCACCTATAAGGGATACACTCCCTTCAAGAAAATCCACCTTAAGGTCAAGTGAATTTATCTTAGCTTCCATAGAATTAATTTTACGATTAAGAGTGTTGAGTGATTATCCATGGTTTTCTAAGTTTTGCCTTCCATAGCCATTGTACCTATGAATAAAGACATTCAGAAAAAGAACAAACATGTTAGTGTTAAGGAAATTAACCTCACAAACTCTTCACACCTTTTTTACCTCACACTTAGATCACAAATATTAAAAGAGGCTTTATACTTCATGTGGTAATCGAGGTGTCTAGTGCTACTTGTGATGTAACGACCTAAAAAATTGATGAAATATGTGAAATTTGTGATTTTTGTGATTTGACTATCTTATGCCTCCTCATAGTTGCATTTTGGTATTTCTGATGTGTGGGGTTGATTGGCACAGTTTTGGATGCATTTTGGTGGCTTTTGTGCAATATTGTAGTTTTTGGTGGCTTTAAAAGCCTTATTGTAGACATGTAGGTTATCTTTTGATCTGTACAATGGGTGTCTAAAAGTACTATGCTAGTAGCTCTAAAATATTGATTTTAATCTAGGTAAACCTTCGGTTTAGGTCCCTATGCACTCTAGCTCATTTCAACCTATTGGTCAGAAAGTTGTAAAATTAGAAATAAGAGTATGGGATCCATATTTGGTCAAAATAACCTTGGATAGAAAATTCAACGTCGCTTATATGTTCAAATATTGATTTTAGGGTGGTAACCTATTTGGTGTGGTTTTATGGATTTTAAATCTTATTTTGACCGTCAGTTTAGAAAATTATAATTTTGGGTTTTGAGGGTCAACTTTGTGAAAATGATGTTTTTCCAAAATTTTGATATCACCATTGAGTCTAAAGCATCAAATTTAGTGTGGTTACATAGTTTATTTGCGTATATCAAACTTCAAATGAATCTTGGATATCCAGTGTATCATTTTGGGTGATAGGCTTACTCATCAAGGTTTGTCGCGATAAGTTCCATCATGACCCTTGGATTTTGGGTTGTGACGTATCAGACCATCCAGGTTTCATTGGAATCAATGGTGTAAGAATGGGATGTCCAATAGAGTCTCGCAGATTAGTACGTAGACTTTTATATCTATATTTGAGAGGCCATAGGATGTCTTTTGGAAACTTTCCTTAATTTTATTCCTTACCATGTGTTGTTATTTCATATCTTGTATTCTGAGTTGAGCTTCACTTTTTTCATATAGATGGTGTTGACTAGGTCTCGCAAGGTCAGTGATGCAAAGCCTATTTTTAGAAAATAAGTTTAGGCAAGAGGGAGAGCCTAGAGTCATGGATGGACTTGAGGGAGGGGATGGGCTCATGGTTCATCCTCGTTTAAGAGGAGTTCTAAGGGGTTCTACCCTGAGACTCGTGTTGAGCAGGTTGCAGGTATGGGTTCTACTCTAACTTTTTAAAGTTTGTCTACCCCAGTATTTGAGGGATTGTTGGTGCATTTACTGACCCATTTAGAGAGTTATCTTTTGGTTACGCTGGGTGTTCCTCTAGTTTAGAGTAAGGATCCTCTTATTGTACATTCTTTTATTTTGGGTACTCCTCAGACCCCGAGTTCTATTCTTGTTTTACATTAATATTTGAGCATAGTTTTCTGACATGAGAGTTGAGCCTTCATCTATGTTACCTCCTCAGATCTTAGCCTGCTAGATTCACTATGTTTTCTCTTTATATGAGTACTATAATGTCTTCTAAGGATTAAAAGATGTTTGAGAAATTTACTCATTTGGGTCCTCCAAATTTGAGTGGTGCTGTGGTTTAGAATGCCTATGAGTTTTTGATTGATTGTCTAGAGAAGCTGCATAATTTAGGTTCATTGGAGTCGCATGGAGTGGCTTATACTACCTATCAACTGTGAGATGCGGCTACAGATTGGTGGAGATTGATTCTTGGTTAAAGACCCATTGATGCTCCTAAGATTTCTCAAGATCAGTTTGCTGATGCCTTTTTAGAGAGATTTGTACCTTACAGTTTGAGAGATCAAATGTGTGATGAGTTTGACCGACTGGAGCAGGATTCTATGATTGTAGCAGAGTATAAGGCATGCTTTTATACCTTGCCCATATATTTTTTTTCTAGTATTTCTATTGAGTCTAAGAAGATTTAGAAGTTTGTGAAGGGTTTGGATATCTCTCTTCAGTTGTCTACATCACAGATGGTCATATTTGGGGCATTTTTTTAGTATATTGTAGATCAGGCTAAGATAATTGAGGGTATTCTTTCGATATCTCTGGGAGGCGCAGATAAGTCACATTATTTTGGTGGAGTTTAGAGGTCATTTTTCCTGTGGTAGAGATTTTAGAAATTTTCATAGATATCAGGATAGGCCAGTACAGGCAGCTTTACAAAGTTCTAGTTTTGGATCTTCTGGTCCAACAGATCAGGGTGGTTATTTGAGCTCAACTATGTCTTTTCCTATTGATTTGGGTCATAAGGGGTGCTATGTATGTGATGTGATTGGACTTTTTGCCAAGGACTATGCATGTAGTATGATTAGGGCTACTCTTATTTTAGCTGTAAGGGGTAGGGGTGCTACTAGAGGTGTGAAGGGCAAAGGGTTACGAGGACACATAGGTAGTTGGTGATCATAGGTAGTGCTATGCTATACCAGCTAGACCTGAGGTAGAGGCTTCAGATATTGTGATCATAAATATTGTCCCTATTTGTTTTAGACCTGCGTCTGTATTATATGATCCCAAATTAGTCAACTCCCGCACAAAGCTTTGAAAAACAATACAAACGGATGAAGTAAATGGTGAATAAATCGCCCACGTTATTAAAGTAAATAGGCAGCTACTAACTTCAAGAGTTTCAAAAATATAGACTCCAAGACTACCCACATTTCAATGTCATAATTTTGGCTAGTAACTTCATGGTAAAGATGCATTAAAGAACTTTACAATTAATGTTAAAATGCCAAAAAACTAACAGTCCCCCACTCATTTTAATATTAACAGAAGAGATTCCACTAGTTGAAGAAAGACTATCATGCATAATGTAAGGTGTGCTCTGCATTGAACCACAATTGAGTAAAATAATAATTTTTACTCTAGAGATGTAGTGGTCTCAGAATTGAACTATAACTGCTCAAGGAAAGTAATAAATTACTTCTTACATATAATAGTCAAGGTATTGACATGAGCTTTATAGCCAGCATATTTATGGACTTGTTCTATCTAGATTTCATGAGTGACTTTGAGGATGAGACTAATTCTCATAAGAAGAGGCCTACCTCTGCACTCATATAGGTGAAATCTATGGTGAGTGCTCTTATAATTTTAGCACCCCACTCATATTGAGTTAGTTCATATGGTGTGTGAGTTCTAAGAGATTTTTCTTGTAGTTTTTCTTGGCATGCCACCAGGCTGCAACATTGATTTCTATATCGATCTTGAGCCAGGTACTCATCCTATTTCTATTCCTGCCTATAGGATGGCTCCGGCTGAGTTGAAAGAGATAAAGAATCAAATAGAGGATTTTTTAAGTAAGGGATTTATCTGTTCGAGTGCCTCTCCATGGGGTGCTCCAGTCTTATTTGTTACGAAGACGGATGGTAGTATTCGATGTCTATAGACTACAGGCAATTGAACAAAGTTAAGATCCATAATAAGCATCTTTTTACCTGTATCAATGATTTATTTGACCAGTTGAAGGGTGCATCCTTATTTTATAAGATTGATTTGAGGTTTGGGTATCATCAACTTAAGTTTTGGCCTAATGATTTCCTAAGACTGCATTTCAAACTAGGTATGGGCACTATGAATTTCTTGTGATGTCTTTTGGGTTGATTAATGCCCCCGTAGCTTTTATGAGTTTGATGAATGGGATATTTAAGCCCTACTTGAATTCTCTCATAATTGTCGTTATTGATGATATTTTGGTTTATTCTGAGAGTAAAGAGGAACATAAGAAGCATTTAAGGATTGTTTTGGGTTTGTTAAAAGAGAAAAAGCTTTATACAAAGTTCTCTAAGTTTGAATTCTGGTTGTCTTCAGTACCCTTTTTAGGCATGTGGTTTTGAAGAAAAGGGTAATGGTAGATCCATAAAAGATTAAAGCGGTTATGAATTGGGCTAGGCCTACTTTGGTGATGGAGATTTATAGCTATGTGGGGTTAGCAAGTTAGTATCGCAGGTTTGTGAAAGGGTTTGCTTCTATTGCTACTCATGTGGCGTGGTTGACTTAAAAGGATTTACCTTTTATTTGGTCTAATGAGTGTGAGGTGAACTTTTAAAAGCTCAAGACCTTATTGACCATCATTCTATTTCTTTCATTGTCGGTAGAGGGTAAGGATTTTATTATTTATTGTGATGCCTCACATTCTGATTTAGGTGTTCTTTTGATGTAGAAAAGAAATATGATTGCTTATGCTTTGAGGCAATTAAAGCCTTATGAGAGAAATTATCCAACTCATGATTTAGAGTTGGCTGCTATGATTTTTGCTCTTAAGATATGGAGGAATTGCTTATATAGGGTTAATTGTGAAGTGTTCAAAGCTCACCGTAGTTTATAGTACGTGTTCACGCAGAGGGCTTTGAATTTGAGACAACATAGATGGATTGAGTTTCTTAAAGATTGTGATATCACCATTCTCTACCATCAAGGAAAGGCTAATATGGTGGCTGATGCATTGAGCAGAAAGTCAGCAAGTATGGGTAACTTGACTTATTTGAATGCTAGCAGGCATCTATTGGCTAAAGAGATTCAGACTCTAGCTAATAAGTTTATTCGAGTTGAGGTGACTAAGAGAGAAGTAATTGTAGCTAGAATTGAGGCAAGGTCCACATTTTGAATCACATCAAGGCTACACAATTCGAGGATGCTAAGTTTAAAAAGATTCATGATAAGGTTTTGTAGGGTGAGGCAAAGGAGGCCATTATTGATGGTAATGGTGTGTTGCGGATTAAGGGGCAAGTTTGTATGCCCCTTCTTGATGATTTGATTCCTATTGTTCTAGCGGAGGCTCATTATTTGAAGTATTCCACACATCTTAGAGAGACTAAGATGTATCATAATTTTACGCAATATTATTAGTGGGGTCGAATGAAGCATGATATAGCTGATTTTGTTGCCAAATAGAAAAGTTGCCATCAGATAAAGTACGAGCATTAGAAGTTGGGTAGTACTCTTCAGAGGATGCCCATTCCTGAATGGAAATAAAAAAGGATAGCTATAGAGTTTGCTATTGATCTTTCTAAGACTTTGGGGAAGTATGATTCTATAGGGGTTGTTGTGGATAGATTGACAAAATTTGTATATTTCATTTCGGTTCAGGTGATCCTATGCCATGATTAATCTAAAGGAGATTGTTTGATTGCATAGGATCCTAATTTCTAGTATTTCAGTTAGGGGTACTCAATTTACCTCTATCTTTTGGAAGAATTTGCATGAGTTGTGTACAAGGTTGGGCCTTAGTACAATTTTTCTCCCTCAAACCTGTAGGAAGTCTGAGTGAACAATTTAGGTGTTGGAGGATATTCTTTGTATGTATGTGATGGATTTTGGTGATCATTAGGATCAATTTCTACCTTTGGCTGAGTTTTCATACAATAACCATAATCATTCGAATATCGATATGGCGCCGTTTGAGGCTTTGTATGGGTGAAGGTGTAGATCTCCTATTGGGTGGTTTGATTCCTTTGAGGTGAGACCGTGGGGTACTAATCCATTGAGAGACTCATTAGAGAAGGTTTGGTTCATCTATAAAAAAAACTTATAGCAGCTAAAATCAGGCAGAAGGAGTATGCAGATCAGAAAGTGAGAGATACACATTTCATGAAGGGTGAGCAAGTGTTTCTCAAGGTATCAACCATGAAGGGTGTCATGCATTTTGGGAAGTGAGGTAATCTCAGTCCTAGATATATTAGTATATTTGAGATTCTTTGGCGTGTGGGCCTGGTGACTTTTCGGTTGACATTGCCTTCGAGTTTATTGGGAGTTCACCCTGTGTTTCATATATCTATGTTAAAAAAGTTTTATGGTGATGGTAATTACATAATTCATTGGGATTCGATATTGTTAGATGAAAACCTCTCTTATGAAAAGGAACCTATTGCTATTCTTGATACTGACATTCATAAGTTGAGGACTAAGGAGATTGTATCTGTGAAGGTCCAGTGGAAGTATCATTTTATTGAGAAGGCCAAATGGGAGACCGAAGCAGACAAGCATAACAAGTATCCACATTTTTTTTTATTCAGGCAATTCCTAATTTCCCATTCTTGACACATGTTTTTTTATTTGGGAAAGTACGATCGTTTAATTGGTATCTGATGTAATGACCCTTCCTGTCGTTTATGAAATTTTACTTCTCTTTTTAGTTTTATCTCTCCATATAGTTTGTATACATGATTTATGACTTAAGGTGATGAGTAGTATCAGATTCTTAAGTTATTTGGAAGTAATTTAAGTCATTAACTATAATACCCCATACTTTTATTAACTCAATTTGACGTCTAGAAAGTCAAGCATTAGTTTCAAGAAAGAATGACTTTCCATACATTTGCAAATTTTTAATTTTAGATCCTCCAATGCGTAGGAAATTGAATTATCTTTTCAACGATATAAGATTCGCCTACATCCGATGATCGGGTAAGAAGTTATGGCTATTTTAAATTTCACTCATAAAACACCGTGGTTTGTGCCCGTAGAGCGCCGCGGGGAAATGAAAAATCACAATTGTCAAATTTCAGTGAGACTCCGTGATATGGCGCATTGCGGGGGAGTCCCATTCACATTTGGCAATTTCCAGTGAGCCTAGGCAATGTTGGCGCGTCGCGCCAGTGGCCAAAATGGCAATCCAAAGGGGCACCACGATTGTGGTGCATCACGGTGAACGCCCAGTTCCCACTCATCCTTTTCCAGTGATCCACCGCGATAGTGGCACGTCGCGGTGGCCTAGTAAATTGAGATTTTTGGTCATTTTCCAGTTTCATTTAAAGTTTAATAAGAGCATTTCGGTCAATCCCCAAGACCCTAGTTCTTGTAAAACACATAATTAAGCATATTTCCAAGAACTTTATGCTTATTTCGTCAATTCTCTCTCAAAAGAAAATCTTAAAGCTCAAACTTTCTCTCCAAGAAAACACAGTTTCTCCATTAATTCTCCAAGGCAATTCAAGATTAAGGATTCCCAATTCAAGAACTCTAAGAATTCATCTACAAAGCATCAATAGGGATCCAAGATTCAAGTCTTAGCATCTACTATCAATTGAGGTATGTGGGGTTATGAACAAGGACAATCCTTTCGTCCTTGAACCTAAAATTTTATTTTAATTTAAATTTTACTGATTTTTTATACGATCTCCCATGAAATAGAAGTTAGGATTTATACCCATTATTGTTATTTACAAGCCTATGAGATTTTCAGTGATTTAGAAGTTTAATTACATGATATTGTTCATATTTTCATGCATATTGCAGTAATTTCTAGATTTTGAATTAATTTATTAATGTTTACATTAACAAGCATGAGCATTATGATATTTTAACGTGAATGTATGGGTCATTAAGCCCTAATTAAAGATTGTTATTTCAAGATTGTTTGTGCTATGTTATTTCAAGATTGTTTGTGCTATGAGCACCCTAAGATAAGATTATTCTCAGATTTTTGATAAAGATTTGACATTTAGGTCCTAAGCTAAGATTAAAAAATCCACATTATTCATATGACTTGAGATTTAAAGAAAGAAAAGCATAATTGGTTTTCTTGTAAACCCTTGTGCAATTTTTGAAGTAGATTTTCGAAGATCCTGATCTTAATAATGGGAGTAGTATTTAGCACCGAGATGGTTATGTTACCAAGGTTTCATACCCCAGAACTACGTGCCTCTATAAGATTAAGATTATTCCCCACTTCTATGTAGTTGACTAAGATTGTGATCACTTAAGATAAGAAGTTCTATTCTGATGGCAAGGGTAGAAAAGTTCTCCCCATCTCGGGTAAGACGTTGGACTCCATGAATGCTCACATGGTTTATGTCGGTTAGAAGAATCTCCCAAAAGAAGTCCCCTTCTCTTAAAATAGTCTATTGGTGTAAAGCTTTAAGATAAAAGCATATGTTTTGGAAGTTATGGATTTTAAGATTCTTAAAGTCTTGAGATGAAGTATGTTCCTTACAGTTGACAAGATAGCATAGTAGTTTCAAAAAGAACAGATTTTAGAACTGAATGTAATGGCTCACAAGATTTATATTATATGCTTTGTTGTTCATGATTTATGATCTTCAGTTTTCAGATTTACTCAAGCCTATGTGAGCCATTTATATTCAGCATGCATGATTTTATAAATTGTGATGATATTGTTTATTTATTGAATATTTCCTATTTATTAGTAGATGATTCAGTATTCATTTCAGACAGTTTGAGTCAGTTGGGGCCTGTCCCAGTGTCTCTTTAGTTTTAGTCAATAGAGGATTGTCAGACTACTAGATTCAGTGTTAGATTTTAGATGTAGTATTCAGATTTTTACTATTTACTTTATCAGACTGATGAGATTAGTATTTTCAGATATACTCATATAATTCAGATAGTTTTCCATATTTATTATGATTTTAAATTTATGTTCCCTTAATTGGAGATTCGTATATAGCAGAAGGCAGTTAGGGTTAGCTCAGGACTACTTGTTGTTCGGAGCATCGTGTGGCACCTCAGGAACTCAGATTTTGAGGCGTTACAAACTTAGTATCAGAGCCTAAGGTTTAGAGAGTCCTTGGGAGTCAGACAAGCCGCGTTACATAGAGTGTTGATCATCAGTGTGAAGTGCGCCACATTTATGAGCAAGAGGCTATGGAGCATTTTAGGAACTCATCTCTTCTTTCATGATCTATTATGCATTCAGTATCTCTATCTGCTTCTAACTCATGCTTTCACATGACAGAAAATGTCTCCTCGTCAAGCTAACGCACGTAGAAACGATAACCAGCCCCCTCAGTTCGCATATCCTTTAAATGAGAATGTGTCACATGTAGAGTTTTGGGTTGCCTTTCAGGCGCTAGCACAAGCTGTGAAGCTAATGTTCAGGGCAACCATTAGGCTACAGTCCTACTTTAGCAAGACGGGGACTTAGCCGCAGCCAGGATTCGAGATTTTATGAGAATGAACCTGCAAAAATTCTTTGGGTCAAAAAAAGGTAAGGATCCATAATTTTATTTAGATGAGGTAAATAAGATCACTCGAATTATGTATATTTCTGAAGAGAAGAGTGTAGAATTGGCATCCTATAGGCTGAAGGATGTTGCATATGATTGGTTAGTAATGTGGAAGAAAAGTAGAGGGGAGAATGTAGCTCCCATGACTTAGGAGATATTTTGGGATGTGTTCTTAGATAAGTTCTTCACATGTGAGATGAGAGAAGCTAAGATAAAAGCGTTCATGAACCTAAGGCAGGGCTTAAAGACAGTGAAGGAGTATTGCCTCAAGTTTAACTAGTTGTCCAAGTATGCCCCTGATCAGATGGCTGACCCTAGGTCAAGCATGAGTAAGTTTGTGACTGGTGTGTCTAGGTTGGTACTTAAGGAGTGTAGGACTGCTATGCTCATTGGAGACATGGATCTTGCTAGATTGATGATACATGCTCAGTATATTAAGGCAGAGAAGTTGAAGGAAAGAGAGAGAGTAAATAAGAAGGATAGAGGGAAATTTGAGTATGGCCAGGCTAGATCTCAAGGATGAAATTGTTCGCAGTTTAAGAATCGTTCATCTATGCCTGGACCTTCTTCAGCCAGTGCTCCTGCACCGAGAAATAGGCAGGAATAGTGGAGTAAGTCTTCTATGTCCAGATATCAGAACAGTATTAGTGGTAGGACCAATTATCCTCCATGTGCTAAGTGCAGTAAAACCCATCTGGGTGAGTGTTTGTGGGGTAGGGGAGGTTGTTATGGTTGTGGCCAGCCTAGTTACGAAATCAAAGAGTGCCCACATGCTAGAAAGGGAAACAGAGATGTTCATCCCCAAACTCAGGCTACTAGTGCACTAGCTTCTTTAGGTCACCTAGCTCCTCCTTAGGACACGTTATCTAGTACTGGTGGTAATCAGTACTAGAATCAATTTTATGCTTTACCATTCCGCCAGGAGCTGGAAGATTCACCAAATGTTGTTATGGGTATGCTTTGTATCTTTTATTTTGATGTTTATGTGTTGTTAGACCCTGGGTCAAGTTTCTCTTATGCGACCCTATTAGTTGCAGTAAATTTTGAGATAAGTTCTGAAAGAATCCCTGATACCTTCTTGGTTTATACCCTAGTAAGTGAGTCAGTTGTTGCTAAACAAATCTATATAAAATGTCCTATCACTGTCCTTCATAAAGCCATGTTACCAGACCTAATAGAGTTAGACATAGTTGACTTTGATCTTATCAATTGTTCACCAAATTCAGCAAGTGTGAATTTTGTCTAAGATTAGTATCCTTTTTCGATCATATTGTTTCTGCCGATGGCATTAGAGTCGATCCCCAAAAGACTAATGTTGTAAGAAATTGGCCTAGATTTATCACTCCATCAAACATTAGGAGTTTCTTGGGTCTAGTTGGTTATTACCGACATTTTGTTGGGGGTTTCTCATCTATAGCATCCCCTATGTCTAGATTAACCCAAAAGAAAGTTAAGTTTTAGTGGTCAGATTCCTATGAGAATAGTTTCCAAGAGTAGAAGACTCGACTCACTACAGCCCCAATCTTAGCGCTACCAGATAGTATGGATGGATTCGTTGTTTATTATGATGCCTCAAGAGTTGGTTTGGATTGTGTGTTGATACAGAGGGGTAAGGTCATATCCTATGCCCCTAGATAGTTGAAACTTCATAAAATGAACTACCTGACCCATGATCTTGAGTTAGCTATTTCGTGTTTGCTTTGAAAATATGGAGACACTATCTGTATAGTGTACATGTTGATGTGTTCACGGATCACAAAATCTTGCAGTATGTGTTTACCCAGAGGGAGTTGAATCTTCATTAGAAGAGATGGTTAGAATTGTTGAAGGATTATAATATGAGTGTGTTGTATTATTCGGGCAAGGACAATGTAGTGGCAAACACCCTTAGTAGATTGTCGATGGCAGTGTTGCTCATGTGGAGAATGATAAGAAAAAGTTAGCTTAGGAAGTTCATTGTTTAGCCAGATTGGGTGTTAGATTGTTCGAGTCAGCTGAAGAGAATGTTTTGGTTTAGATTAGTTTTGAATCTTCCCTAGTTTTAGAAGTGAAGAAAAAGCAAGATAAGGATCCTAGTTTGGTCAAACTGAAGGAGGCACTTAGAGACAAAAAGGTAGAGGCTTTTTCCCAAGAGGGAGATAGCATATTGAGGTACCAAAATAGATTGTGTGTGCCATGTGTTGATGAGTTAAGACACAGAATTATGGATGAAGCACATGGCACACGTTATTTGATACACCTAGGAGTCACTAAGATGTATCATGATTTATAGGAAATCTATTGGTGGAGTGCTATGAACAAAGATATAACAGAGTTTGTAGAAAAGTGTGCAACTTGTCAATAGGTTAAGGTAGAGAACCAAAGACCTGGTAGTTCGTTGCAAGAGTTTAGTATCCCCACTTGGAAGGGGTAATAGGTGAATATGGATTTTATGACTGGTTTACCCCATTTGTGTCGGCAACATAATTCAATTTGGGTTATTATAGATAGATTGACAAAGTTAGCATATTTCTTGATAGTTCATACGTCCTATACAACTGAATATTTTGCTAAGTTGTACATCAAGACTACATGGAGTTCCTTTGCCTATCATTTCAGATAGGGGTACTCAGTTCACTTCCTAATTTTGGAAAGCCTTTCAGAAGGGTCTTGGTACCCAAGTCCATCTTAGTTCAGCCTCTACCCTCAGACTGATGGTCAAGCAGAAAGGACCATCCAAACTCTAGAAGACATGTTGAGGGCATATGTTCTTGATTTCAAATATAGTTGGAATCAGCATTTGTCATTGATTGAGTTTGCTTATAATAACAGTTATCATGCTATTATTTATATGGCCCCATATGAGGTTCTTTATAAAAGGAGATATAGATAACCCATAGGTTGGTTCGAAGTGGGTGAGGTCCCTTTGCTTGGGCCTAATGCAGTGTTTCAAGCTATGGAGAAAGTTAAGTTGATTTGAGAAAGATTGAAAACAGCTTAGAGTCATCAGAAATCATATGTAGATATGAGAAGAAGGGGCCTCGAGCTTGAGGTTGGTGATTTAATATATTTGAAAATTTCACCCATAAAAGATGTGAAGAGATTTGGCAAAAAGGGGAAGCTTAGTCCCCGGTAAGTTGGCCCTTGTAGAATTTTGAGTCGTGTTGGGAAATTGGCTTATGAGCTTGAGTTCCTCACGGAATTGCCATCCGTTCATCCTGTATTCCCCGTCTCTATGCTTAAGAAGTGAATCAGTGGCTCCACTGTCGCAATTCCTTTTGAAAGATTAGATATTCAGAACAACCTTTCATATGAAGAGATTCCAGTTGAGATTTTAGATCATCTAATCCGTAGACTAAGGAACAAAGAAGTTCCCTTGGTCAAAGTTCTTTTGCAGAATCATCCGTTGAGGGTGATACTTGGGAAACAGAAGAAGATATGCGAGCTAAGTACCCTCACCTTTTCATCATAAACTCAGATCTAGCCGAAGGTAATGCTCTTCCTTAATTTAGTTCTTTTCTAATCACTGATTCAGCTATATAGTTGTCTTCATGTAAGTTAATGCAGTCACAGAATTACTCAGAAGCTCAGAATGATTTATATTCAGTTTTGCAATTTATTTCAGTTGTGCATGCTATTATATATCCTCAGATTCCTCAGTATTCTTAGTCTAACTAGTAACATTCAAGGATGAATGTTTCCAAGGGGAAAATATTATAATACCTCATACTTTTCTTAACTTAATTTGATGTCTAGAATGTCAAAAATTAGCTTCAAGGAAGAATGACTTTCCATATATGTGCAATTTTCCAATTTTAGACCCTCCAATGTGTAGAAAATTGAATTAGCTTTCCAACAATATAAGATTTACCTAAATCCGATAATCGAGTATGAAGTTATGGTTATTTTAAGTTTCAGCAGTAAAACACTGTGATTTGGGCCCATAGAGCATCACGGAGAAGTGAAAACTCACAATTGTCAAATTCTAGTGAGACTCCACGATCATGGCGCGTCGCAGGGGAGTCCTATTTGATATTTGGAAATTTCCAGTGATCCTACGTAATATTGGCGCATCGCACCAGCAGCTAAAATGGCAATCCAAAGGGGCACCGCGATTGTGGCATGTCGCAGTTAATGCCCTATTTCCACTCGTCCTTTTTCAATGAGCCATCGCAATAGTGACGTGTCGTGGTGGCCCAGTAAATCAGGATTTTTGGTAGTTTTTTAGTTCCAATTAAAGTTAATAAGGGCATTTTGGTCAATCCCCAAGGCCCTAGTTCGTGTAAAACACATAATTAAGCATATTCCAAAGCACTTTATGCTTGTTTCATCAATTCTCTCTCAAAAGAAAACCCTAAATCTCAAACTTTCTCTCCAAGATAACCTATTTTCTCCCATTCATGGCTTCAAAAGGGTTGACACCTTCAAGTTAGCGTATGATTTCTTTCTTGTTTTTGTGAAGTTGTTCCTAGTGTTATAATTTCTTATATCTAATGAATGATGGGTGAGTAAAGTCTTGAAAGTGTCAAGGGATTGACCAATTTATGCTTTTGTGATGTAAAAACTAGGGTTGATATAATGGATAATAATAGAATTATGATGACAATAGGTGTATACGGTGATCATGGTATGCCAAAAGTGGTATTAAGGATAGTGTGAATGTGCACGGGAACAAATTGAAAGTGTCAATAACATGTGTTATGTAGGAATAAGTTTCTTGGAAGCTTTCTGTTAGTTTTTCTTAGGATTAATTAATTATAATATATTAGTTGTATTCCTTTTTCTAATCATTATACAATAATGGCTAATCAGTGCCATAGAACGATGAATAATGTAAAGGTGAGAATCCAGGATTTGATAATCCCAGTAGTTATGATCTTAACAACCCGTAGACACTAATTCCAATTTTTTATTATAGAAAACTTTGGCTTTGGGTCAAAAAATTTTGAAGTGAGAGTTTATGAAACATGTGTTACTAAATTTATATTGTTATGGGGATTATAATTGGAACAGATTTCGAAACTTTGAGGAAGGTAAAAGAGCTTGTGGACTAACTAAATTTGAATTCATTTGTTGAGGTAGGTTACAGTTTAATTGGAGTTTAGACTCAATTTAATTATCTGTATGCTCCTAAATTGGATGCTTGTTGATTAGTATTTAGATATGCTTGAATTTAATGACATTTGGATTGTTGAGATATGTATAAATAGTTATTAAAAATTACTTGATAGAATTGTCTTATGACTTTAAGTGTACTTGTAAACTTATTTCATCGTATTTTATCCAGAGATGTAGTGTGAATTTGATAAAATACCGAATATTGTTTATGAAGAATTGGGTACCACACCGATATTAATATGAATTGAGTTACTTGTTTATGGAGCATTGGGTATCAAGCCAATATGAATATGATATTGATATTCCTTGTTTATGGAGGATTGGGTACCACGCCGGTATGAATATGATATAGATATTAATTGTTTATGGAGGATCAGGTTCCACACTGGTACGAATATGACATTGATATTACTTATTTATGGAGGAACGGGTGCCACGCTGGTACGGTACATGGACTTAGATTATACCCTACAGGTTATGACTAGTTAGGCTAAAATAAGTCCCTTAGCATGTATGTACAAATTAGTATGGATTCAAGAGTTTGTGGAGTTTACTAAGCCGATAACATGTGGTTTCTAAATCCATTTATGACTTAAGTCATTTATGACTTGCTGAGACTGATAGCTCGATCATCGAGCAGCTCGTGTGGTTTTAAAAACCATTTTCCTATCTAAAAGTCTTTGCTGGTTCCAAATAGCCACTGAGCAAAAACCTTAGTAAAACGATATCGGATGCAAATTTTGACTGTGCCAGCAACTCCAAAATATTAATTTTGTGCTGGGTAAACCTTTGGTCGGGTCCCGTTGCACTTGAACTTATTTTAACCTATTGGTCGAAAAGTTGATAAATTAGAATTTTAGATATGGGTCCCCCATTTGGTCGAAACAGCCTTAGATCGAAAATCTGAATTCACCAATACATCTGTAAATTTAAAATTAGTGTAGTTTCATATTTCATTTGCACTATTAGATTTTGAATGCATCCCAAGTCATTGGCCAAAACTTATTCCAAGTTTAAACTGTCATCTGGTGCAACAAAGGTACCTCGATTGCAGAGGCTATATCGCGATCGTGATGCCACAATTACAATCCACGTGTTCAGCGGTTGCCTAAATCAAAGGCCTAGGAAGGTATATTTAAATGCCCTTTTTAGTCGAGAATTGGCCATTTCTCCATTTTCTTGAGTACCATTAACCCTAATGGAGTGTGTAAACCTCAAATTAGTCTTGTGTGTTGATTGGGAGCTTGAATAACTTGCATAATCATGATTAACATCGAATCTAAGGTATGAATCCTTCATTTTTAGTGTTGAATTCTTGATTGTTTGACCCAAAACCCCAAATACCTTGAGGCTAGATTTTATCCCAAATATGCTTATTTTGCACTAATATTTTGAAGGATAGAAGTCCTTTATTGTATTTGAACAATGGGTTGGCCTCGGAAACTCATTTTTCATAAGTGGGACCCACTTGAGGGTTTTTGGAGTCATTTTAGACCTGAAGCACAATGGTGAAATATAGGTATTGATATTCTAGTAATAAAGCATAGATTGTGTTTTTGATAGCTTGGCTCCTTGAAGAAGCTTCGAGGAAAAGGAAAGAGAAGGCTATCGGTTTGTGAGCTATATTTGGATTCAATGTTGGTTAGGCTTACTTCTTGTTAGATTGGGAATTGTTATAGTATGACTTTATTATCTTGATAAGATTGGGAAGGGTTTTAGGTGTTGAAATGGTAGGTGATAATGTTTGGCATTAGTTGAACCACTTAGGCTATTGAACTTATAAAGTGTGATACTTGACATATAGTCTAGAACCTTGGTTAGTTGGACTTGTATCTCATGAATAACATGAGAATGTTCTAGTTGCTCTAATTATATGGGAGTGACCATGTTACTCACATTAAATAGTAAGTTGACTTTAGTTGTGCATAGTTGCGGAAATTGCCCTTGTAGCTTTGGATGAATCAAAAGTAACACTTGAGGAAGAATTGTACCATAGAACTAGTGTGGATTGATAAACCTCTAAGATATGAATTAGACGGCTTAGTTTAGTCCCGGGTAGAAATTAGATTATTTGAGGAAGTTGGGTTATTGGAAGCAAAACTTGACCCGCCATAAGTTTGGACTTTGAAGTTTCATTAGTGACCTAGATACTTGTTAAACGCTTAGAATATGCCTTTGTTAATATGATGGTTAACCCTTGTAAATGGTTTATTCATGATATTGGTATTGGAAATGATATGCATGCTTGGTTGCTAGATTATTGATGATGCTTGGATAGCAATGAATTATTGTATAGATTGAACCCATGACTACATCATTACTTAAATCATTGACTAAATTACCATGTGAGCCTTCAATTATGTTATTACTCATATTATGTTCAAGCATAGTGACTAAACTAATGTTAATGCTAAAAATCCTCTTGTGTTAATAATGTGAATCATGCTAATAAAGAGGGGCACTAGAAGATATAATTAAGGCTTTGTACTTGAAAATACTAATGATTATGTTAAACCCGGTAAAGTAGTGAGTGTTCATACCATATGGATATACTTGTTCATGCACCTATTAATATATTTTGTTGATAACGAATGATGAGGTACGATGATATATCTTTCCTTACTTTTTTTCACTTTATCCTCTGTGGGGCATACATTTACTATTGTTTGGATTACTCATATATGATATGATGATGCCCAGTAAGTCTGGAGGATATATTGATGATATGATGATGCCTGGTAAGTTTGGAGGATATATTGATGATAAAATAATGCTTGGTAAGTCCAGAGGATATATTGATTCTATGATGATGCCCGGTAACTCCAAATGATATATTAATGTTATGATGATGCTCGGTAAATTCGGAGGATATATTGATGCTATGATGATGTATGATAAGTTCAAAGGATATGAAAATATTATGTATGCTAAGCATGTGTATATATGTTTATGCGTGATGATGCTTTTATATGATTATATCTATATGGGCTTTGAAGGTATGGTGTTACTCTTGGGATATCAGTTATAATTCTTTGATACTAATCACTTGTTAAGCAGTATAGTTCTTGCTAGTGTTGAATAGTGAGTAGAAGTAGTATATGCCAAATAATGAATTAGGACATGTTGGTAAATGGAATATTGTGTGGCATTTGAGGATTCACCAAGTTAGTGTAGATAGCATTGGATAAATAGATTAATTAAGGTATATTGTTTATTTAAGGGAGTTATGTGATGACTAGTTGACTACTAAGTGACTATCTTATTTGATGACTTGAAGTCTAGACTTCTAGTTAGTGAACCTTGTTTGGTTGAAATGTGGTGATTAGCAATTATGGTTGTTATGTGAAAAATGATGAAAATAGGTTAGCATGGGTGATGATTAATGATATTGATGACTAATTCATGATATCCATTATCTATTTATTGAGGATTTGTATATTAGACTAAAAGATATTAATGGTTATATTATAAGAGTATAACAAAAGTTTGTGGCTTTTCTAGATGGTGACTAGTGCTATTGTTTTGATTATAAATGGGTATTATTAAATATGTGTATGGTTAAATAGTGAACCTCGATTAGAAGTTGGATGTTGGTTAATTAGGAGATAAAGGTTAGTTACTATCCCATGAATTAAGATTATGTAAAGAATCGGTTGGACTAATAACTAGAGGTCCTTGATGACTAGCAAGTTAATAGTTTAATAATGGGTATTAGTTAGTTAATAGTAGTGCGTAGATCTTGTATATCGATGAGATAGATTTCTAAATGATGATATTATTATGGTTATGAGTACTTTGGTAAATGTTATTCAATATTGGTAATTGATGAGGATTATGAATGTTGGCAAATGACCGTTAATATGAGCCTAGGGATCCTACTCCTGTTTAAGGACAACCTTATGATGTGTCACTAATTAAGGACCAGTATGAGCTACCTCCCCCAAACTATCCCAGGGATCCTACTCTTATTCGAGGATAGCCTCATGATGTGTCACTAGTTAAGGACCAGGATGGGCCGCCACCCCCAAACCCCATTCCTTCACCTGATCCAAAGATTCCTTCGCCACAACTAGTGATAGGCCAGGGACCATCCCAGGCTCCACCAAGACTTATTAATTCTTCTTTGCTCAGAGATGCATTGATTCAGCTATTGGGTATTATTAGTGGTGCACCGTCTGATGGTGCATATACTACTAGGCAAAATTGTAGCCTACAACTGCAACTCCTGGAGTTGAAGTTCCTTCTATGCTAATAGTTTTTCAACCGATGGCTGCTCAGCCAGTTGTGACCCAGCCTGTTATGTCTGTTAAGGAGAAAAAGATGCTGGGTAGATTTTTTAGGTTGGGTCCATATAGGTTTTCTAGTGATCCTAGAAATGATGCATATGAGTTTCTTACTGCTTGCGAGGATAGACTCTGTGAATTATTCCTTGTTGAGATTCGTGGTGTGTATTACACCATATCTTAGTTAGATTTGTTTGCTCGACACTGGAAAAAAGGTGTTATGAGTTTTAGGATAGTTGGATCTTCTCTCTTATCATGGACTCAGTTCTCCATGATGTTCTTAAAGAAATATATACCGCACAATTTTAGAGATTGATTGTGGGATCAGTTCATAAATTTGAGTAGGGTTCTATGACAGTCGCTGAGTATGAGGTCTATTTCCATGAGTTGGCCAGGCATTCGACCTCTATTTTAGATACTGAATATAAAAGAGGTTGTTGCTTTGTGAGAGGATGGAAAATCCCTATTCGGAGGGCTACTTTGAGTCTAGTTGTTGTGGGTAGGACCTTTGCTGAGGTTTTAGATCACGCTAGAATGATGAAGGACATACTTCATGAGGATCATGATAAGAGGTCCAAGTACCAAGGCAGATTTGATGAGAGCCATAGTGGTTTCCAATTCAGAGGTGGTAGTTCACATTTTAGGTATACCATACATTCATCTTTTTAGCCTCAAATTTAGACTAATCGACTAGTTTAGGAAACTCTTCAGACTACTGACGGAGGCCAGTTTGGTACTAGTAGTCTCCCTTCTATGGGCGGTGAACAGTATTTGAGAGGTTTTTCTATAGGCCGTGCTATGTATAGTGGTTACTCAGGTTTATCCGGATCTATGAGTTTTGTTTTTGTTTGTCACTCTAGTTTTACTTGTGGGATTCCTGGTAAATTTTTTTTAGATTACCCTAGTCGTGGGGAAATTTTTGTATCAATCCAAAGTGCTACCTCCATTAGGGTAGTTTATCCCTTAGGCAGTAGTGGTTCGCGAGGTTGCAGGGGTAGTTATCAAGGTGCTTGAGGTGGTACTCAGGCAAGCAGGACAAGAGGTCGGTCAAGTGCCCATCCAGGTGGCAGGTGTGATCAGTTATATACAGTACATGTTAGACCCAAGGCTGAGACTTTGGATGCTATAGTTACAGATACGATTATGGTGTACCACGAGTTGGCTTGATTTATTTGATATCATATCCACTTATTCTTATATATCTACTTATTATGCACCAAGATTGGACTTGGCTAGTGACTTATTATCTATGACATTGTGTGCATCAACTCCTGTGGGTGATTCTTTAGTAGTGGATCAAGTATTCAGATCATGTGTTATGACAATTAGTTATATTAATACTTATTCTAATCTTATTATTCTAGATATGCTGGATTTTAATGTGATTCTAGGCATGGACTAGTTATCTCACTATCTTGTGGTCATGAATTATTTTGCCAACACTATTACCTTAGCTATGCCCGATGTACCCCATGTCGTGTGGCAGGGATCGATTAGTCACGAGCCAACGGGGATTATTTCTTATGTTTGTGCTAGGAGACTTATGTCGAGAGGTTGTGAGTCTTATCTGGCTTATATATGTGATCTCGTGCAGAGAGTCCGTCGCTTGACTCTATTCCTATTGTTTATGAGTTTCCTAATGTGTTCCTTACCTACTTTCCTGGTATTCCCCCTAACTATGAGATTGAGTTTGCTATTAACCTTGAGCCCGGCACCTGACTTATTTCTACGATACCTTATTGAATAGCTCCTGTTGAGTTTAAGGAGTTGAATTCTTAGCTTCATGATCTTCTTAGTAAAGTTTTAATTATACTGAGTATGTCCCTATGGGGAGGTCTAGTGTTGTTTTTAAAGAAGAAAGACTCCATGCATATATGTATTGATTATATGCAGCTTAATAAGGTGACAGTGAAGACTGTTACCGAATACTCCACATCGATGATTTGTTTGACCAGCTTCAGGGTAAAGTCATATTTTTTAAGATTGATTTGAGGTCCAGTTATTATCAGTCGAGGATTCGGGATAAGGATGTCCCAAAGACAGCTTTCAGGACCCATTATGGTTATTATGCGTTCTTGGTGATATTTTTTGGGCTTAATAATGCCCCCTCCCCCCGTATTCATGGATTTGATAAACTGTGTGTTTAGAACCTATCTAGAACCCTTTGCCATTGTGTTCATTGATGACATTCTTATGTATTTGAGGAGTAGTAAGGAGCACGGCAACATTTGATGATAGTGCTCCAGACCTTGAAAGATCATGTGCTTTTAGCCAAGTTCTCTAAGTGTGAGTTATGCTTGAGTCAGTGTCATTCCTTGGACATATTGTATCTAGGGACGGTATCATAGTGGACTCAGCTAAGATTTTGATGATTTATGATTGGGCTAGGCCCACGTCTCCAACTTAGGTTTGGCTTTTCATTGGTTTGGCAGGTTATTACATGTATTTTGGTAAGAGCTTTGCTACTATTTCAGCCCCTATGACTAGATTGACTCAAAAAAAGTTCCTTTCCAATGGTCCAAGAAGTGCGAGTTGAGCTTTGGAAAGCTCAAGAATTGTCTTACTTCAGCTCCAATATTAGCTCTTCATATTGAGGATGGGGGATGCACCGTATTTTATGATGCTTTAGGTGTTGGTCTTGGTTGTGTTTTGATACAGTAGGGTTATGTCATTACTTATGCTTTTAGACAGCTTAAAGTACCTGAGTGTAACTACCTCACTCATGATTGGAAATTGGCGCCAGTAGTTTTTGTGCTAAAAATTTGGAGGCATTATTTATATGTAGTGAATTGTGAGATTTTCACCAATCATCATAACATTCAGTACCTTATGACCCAGCGAGAACTTAATGCTTGTCAGCGCATATGGATAAAGTTGCTAAAGGACTATGATATTTCCATCTTGTACATCCGGGTAAGGCAAATGCGCTAGCTAAAGCCTTGAGTCGCAAGGTAGTGAGTATGGGTAGCTTGACTGCATATCAATTTCTCAAAGGCCTATGGCATGGGACATTCAGTCCTTAGCCAATTTAACAGTTCGCCTTGATATTTTGGATCCTGCAAGGATTTTGGCTTATGTGGAGACAAGATCCTTCCTGTTCGATCAGATTTGTGATCATCAATATGAGGATAGCAAGCTGTGTTTACTCCATGACCAAGTGGTGAGTGGTGATCTTGAGAGGAACGCCATTAATTCTAAGGGTATTTTAAGATTTCAGGGCCATATTTATGTTTCGGGTCTTGATGACTTGATTCAGTCAATTCTTCATGAGGCTCACCGTTCTAGATATTCTATTTATACTAGTAGAACTAATATTTATAGAGATTTAAGGCAACACTACTGGTGGGACCGTATGAAGAGAGATGTGCCAGACTTTGTGGCTCGTTGCCTGTGTTCTCAGCAGGTTAATGCGTAGCATCAATATCTAGGAGGGTTGACTTAGAGGTTGCCCATTCTCGAGTGGAAATGGGAATGGAATACTATGAACTTCATTAGTTATTTGCCTTATACTTCCTATAGTCTTGATGGTATTTGGGTTATTGTGGATCATTTAACCAAGTCGACACATTTCATTCCTATTCAGATAACCTTCAGTGCTAGAAGATTAGCCCATATTTATGTGCGGGAGATAGTTCGTTTGCATGGAGTTGCCAATTCTACCACATCAGACCATGGTTCTGTGTTTACTTTACAATTTTGGAGAGCATTCTAGAAGGAATTAGGTACTCGAGTGGATTTGAGTACAACTTTTCATTGAGTGACAGATGGCCAGTTCGAGCGGACTATTCGGGTAATTGAGGATATGCTCCAGGCTTGTGTTATGGATTTTAGAGGACAATGGGATCAGCACTTAACATTGGCAGAGTTCGATACAACCACAGCTATCATTTGAATATTGAGATGGAGCCTTATGAGGCTCTGTATAGTAGGATATTTTGTTCTCTGATAGGATTATTTAAGACTTCTGAGGTGAGACTTTGTGGTACAAATTTTCTTTAGAACTCATTGGATAGAGTTAGGGTGATTTAGGATAGGCTGAGAGCAGGATGGAGTAGGTAGAATACCTATGCCGATCGTAGGCTTCATGCCTGGAGATTTGGAGTTGGTGACCATGTGTTCCTTTGTGATTTTCCCATTAGGGTTGTGATGAGTTTCGAAAGATAGGATAAGCTCAGCCCTTGATATATTGGTTCTTTTGAAATTCTCCGCACAGTTGGTGAGGTGGCCTATGAGTTAGCCTTAACTATAAATTTTTCTGATGTTCATCGATTTTTTCATGTATCTATGTTATGGAAGGATATTCCTAATTCATCCCATGTGCTTAGGTAGGGCTCGGTCCAGTTAGATGAGCAGTGGACTTTTGTGGAGGAGCCCGTGCGTATATTGGATAGCAATTTGAGGTAGCTGCGTACTAGAGAGATTCCTTGAGTTAAGGTTTAGTGGAAGCCTCGCCCATTGGAGGAGACCACTTGGGAGATCGAGAGCAAGATACGGGCCCAGTAACCTCACTTGTTCGAGACTTTAGGTATTTTCTTCATCTTTAACTTCCAGGGATGAAATTCCTTGGTAGTGGATGTTGTAATGACAATTCAGGTCATTTCTCATAATTATGCTTATTTTCACTACTAGATCTTTTCCATAGTTTCCCTAAGTCATTTATGACTTGCTGGGACTGATAGTTCGGTCACCAGATAGTTCATTTTTTTTTTAAAACCATTTCTTTGTTTAAAAGTCTTCACTGGTTCTAAATAGACAACGAACAAAAACCTTAGTAAGACGATGTCAGATTCAAATTTTGACTACGCCAGCAGCTCCAGAATATCTATTTTAAGTTGGGTAGACTGTTGGTTCAGGTCTTGCTGAACCTGAAATCATTTCAACCTATTGATTACAAAGTTGATTGTAATACCCTATATTTCCCTAACATAATTTAAGTCCCAATACATGAGTCTTTGTTTATAAAACTTTTGAAACACTTATTATTTTCCAGTTTAGAGCCTGTCATTGCGTAGGCAATTCATTTAGCTTTCCAACGATATAAAATTCACCTAAATTCGATAATTGAGTAAGAAATGGTAATTTTAAGTTTCAGTCATCCAACATCGTCATTTTAACCCTTAGCGCTCATGTAGGCGGCCCATAATAACAATTGTCAATTTCTAGTGTGACTCCACGATCATGGTGCATCGCAGAGCAGGCCAATTTCCTGTTTCTCAATTTCCAGTGGGCCTCCACGATGTTGGCGCGTCGCAGAGCTGGCCAAAATGGCATCCAAAGGCCTACCATGATAATGGTGCGTCGTACCGTTAGTCCAATTGTCAGTTTTTCTAGTGACATGGCGTGATAGCGCCGCGTAGCTCCAGGTGCCCATTTCGGAAAAATTCAATGAAAAATTAATATTTCGTTCAAGGAAAAAATAGTCCTTTCCCCATTATTTTATTCCGCCCAGGTGTGATATTTAAGCCCTAAACACATTTTTAAAATCATTCTTTAATTAATTTCTCCCAAATCAAAAGGCATTCTCTCCTAATCAAGAAGCCTAGCTCTCAAATTCAAGGTCAATCCTCAAGAATTCACCAAGAACATCAAGAAATTCATCAATTAAGGTATGTTAGATGTTCATCCATGGACCTCTTTCATCCATGGAGTCCAAGCAACCCTTTTTAAATTATAAAATTGTGATCTTTTCAAGCTATTATGTTTTAAATTGTGATTTCACCAATGAATCTCCATGAACTATGATTTTATATCATGTTACCATAAAATTATTGTTATTATTCAATCCTCCATGTTTTAATGTTATTATTTATTGAACAAAACCATGATTTAACTCTATTATGTCGGATTCATGCTATTTCTATATGTTTTAGGACATTCCTATGATGGTTTTGAACCATGAACTACAAGTGTTTGATAAAATGCCTACAAGAGTGATTGATTTAATAAAAACCTTCATGCTTTATCCCCTAAGCTTTAGTGTCTTTGCAGTATTGTTGTTTTGAGTCCTAGGGGTATTGAATACCCAAAAACCATAACTGTTTATTTAGTCTAGTCTCAATACATTACAGAATAGTCTTCAGATTATATGATGAGCATTATCAGAATAGTCAGATATTAATCATTAAACTCAAAACAGTCAAGTATCTCATTGTCTTTTAGTTGTGAGTAGGATTTAGCATCGAGCGAGTGCAGGGATGGTGGCTTCCCTGTCAAATAGGCAGAGTCATTAGCAGCAGCCTATACTCCAGAACTACGTAGCCAGCGTAGGATATGAGTAGTCACCCGTCAGATTAGGCTTGACTATCTCACAGGGGTCACCCATCAGTTCAGAGTTGAAACCCTTAGTCCTTTGGATATTATATCAGTTTAGTAGATCCACACAGTCAGCATTAGTACCCGTGGCACAGTATTGACACCCTTCTAACTGGGTTTAAAAGTTGGACCCCAATTAGCTCAAATTGGGGAATGTCGGTTAGATGATACCTCCCACAGTATTTTGTCAGTATTGCAGTTTACGAATATCAGTATTTTGTCATTATTGCAGTTTATAGATTTTTCTCAGTCCATGTTATATTTTTGGCCATGCATCCCCAGTGTCCAAATATTTTTACGTATCTTCAGTATTTATAGACTGTCATGCATACTTGGTATTTATAAATTTCCACATATTTTCAGTACCTATAGATTTCATGTTCTCTACTCAGTACTCTAGGATTTACATGTATAATCAATTAGTTATTATTATTCCTATTCATGAAACCATGTATATCAGCCTACCTCTTTAGCATACCAGTACATTCAAAGTACTGATCGCATACCTTTTTTTGTACTATGATGTATCATATCATAGGTGTTGACGCTCAGTTCCCTATCGCACTTAGTCCCTCAGATCATCAGCAGTACGTAGAAGTGGTGAGTCCTCATTATCTGAGAATAGATTATATTACTTCATGTCTTTATCTCAGTAGTTAGTAGAGTTAGTTAGAGGTCTATCCCATTAACTCACAGTATTCAGTTTAGAGGCTTTCCAGACACTACAATTAGCTATTCAGATTTTAGAATTATCCCAAATTTATAATTCACTAGTCGTTTCATTATTAAAACCTTATGGAATTTTAGTTATTCTTTTGCATTCATGATTATATTATTCATTGCTCACAGCAGATACCAGCTCAAGGGTTAGCTTGTGGTCCTTCGGGACCGTAAGCACCGTGTAACGACTAGGGGGTAGTCTCAGGTCATTACAAACTTGGTATCAGAGGCCAAGGTTTTGAAATTTACTTAGAAGTCTAAAAGTTGCGTCGAGTAGAGTCTTGTGCATGGGTGTGTAGCATGCCACACTTATGGACAAGAGGATACAAGGCATTTAGGAAAAAGTTTCCCTTCTTTCAGTATTCATGTCATGCGATTGAGCGCGAGCTCAAGTTAAAATCTCAGTCTAATTTGGCTCCTTCTTCTGTTTACATAACATGCCTCCCAAGAAGAATGGAAGAAGAACAGGAACTCAACCAGCCCCTCAGCCCATCCAAGAAGATCCTCTGGATGATCATGTCTCTCATGCGGAATTCAGGGTTTCATTCACTACTCTAGTAAACTCCGTAGCATCTTAAAATGAATGACCAGCTGTTATTCCGGCCAACCCAGTGGCCAATACTGGTGCAACTAGAATTTGGGACTTTACCCGAATGAGTCCTCCTTCCTTCATGGGGTCCAAGTCTGAAAAGGATCCACAGGAATTCTTAGATATGGTTCAGAAGGTAACGGAAGCTATGGAGGTAATGTCTAGTCATAGTGCCGAGTTGGCTGCATATCAATTACATGATGTAGCCCATACTTGGTTTAAGCAATGAAAGGTTGATAGGGGTATAGATGAAGGGCCTGTAGAATGGGAAGAGTTTTCCACAACTTTCTTAGATAGATTCTTCCCATTTGAGTGGAGAGAGGCCTAAGTATTAAAGTTCGTTAATTTGAGGCAAGGCAGCACGAGTGTGAGGGAGTATTCCCTTAATTTTACTCATTTATCTAGGTATGCTCCTCATATGGTAGCTGATAACAGGTCCAACATGAGTAGGTTTGTGTCTAGCATATCTGATAGTGTGGTCAAGAAGTGTAGGACCGCAATGCTTATTAGTGAGATAGAATTATCTAGGTTGATGGTCCATGCTCAATAGATAGTGAAGTAAAAGATTAAGAAGATAGATAGAGGAAACAAAAGATCTAGGACGAGTAGTTTTAATTTCAGTCAGCCAAAGTCAGAGGGTGGTAACCGTCCTCAGTTTCATCAGAGGTCTTCAGACCCATCACCTTTTCATCCAGTGCTCCAGTACCTAAATTCAGAAACAACAATAGGGATAGGGAACCAGGCTCTAAGTCCTAGCTCAGTGTTAGCAGTGCTCGTACCAATCCCTTATGTCATAAGTGTGGCAGACACCATTAGGGTGAGTGTAGAGCGGGTAGTGATGTGTGCTTCGGGTATGGTAAGCTAGACCATTAAATTCGGGAGTGTCGGGTAGTTGCACAAAAAGGTAGGGATGTGCGCCAACAGGGCCAGTCCCATTAGTCGTCAGTTCCATCTGGTCACCCAACTCATCAGGGTTCCACTTCTAGTACTACCAGTGATCAGCGTCCGAACAAATTATATGTTTTTCAATCCCGCCAAGATTAAAAAAATTCTCCTGACATAGTTACTGGTACGTTGTAGGTCTTTCACTTACATGTTTATGTGTTACTAGACCCTGGAGCTTCTCTTTCTTTTGTAACTCCATATATAGCTGTCAACTTCGGAGTCAGTCTCGAAATACTAGCAGAGCCCTTTTCATTGTCTACCCAAGTAGGTGTTTCCATTGTAGCCAGATAGGTATACAAGAAATGTCTGGTACAAAATCTTATAAAGTTACCTTAGTTTATCTCGCGGAGTTAGAGATGAAAGATTTTGACTTTATTATTGGCATAGATTAGCTCCACTCATGCTATGCCTCAGTTGACTGTAGAAATAGAATAGTTCATTTTCAATTCTCAAATGAACCAGTCCTTAAATGGAGGGTTAGTACTACAGCTCTTAGGGGTTAGTTGATCTCATACCTTAGAGCCTGAAAGATGATATCGAAGGGGTATATTTACCATCTTGTGCAAGTCAAAGACTCTAACTCAGAAACTCCAACTCTTAATTCAGTTTTAGTAGTGAGAGAATTTCCAGATGTGTTCCCTGAAGATCTCCTTAGAGTTCCTCCCGAAAGGGAAATTGACTCGGCCTATATCTATTCCAACATACAGAATGGATCTAGGTAAACTCAAAGAACTGAAAGAACAATTGAAGGATCTCTTAGATAAGGGATTCATCAGACCCAGCATCTCTCCGTGGGGTGCACCTATTATATTCGTGCGTAAGAAAGATGGTTCTCTCAGAATGTGTATTGACTACCGTCAGTTGAACAATGTCACAGTCAATAATAAATATCCAGTTTCTATAATTGATGACTTGTTTGATCAAATTCAGGGTGCTAGCTACTTTTCCAAGATAGACCTCAGATCAAGCTATCATCAGCTCAGGGTCAAGGAATGTGAGATTTCAAAAATAGCTTTTCGAACTCGATATGGTCACTTTGAATTTCTAGTCATGTCCTTTGTACTTACAAATGCCCCACCTGCCTTCATGGACTTGATGAATTGAGTTTTCAAGTAGTACTTGGATATGTTTTTCATAGTCTTCATTGACGACATTCTTGTTTACTCTCATAGCAAAAATGATCATGCAGACCACCTTTGAGTAGTACTTCAGACTCTTAGATCTCACCAGTTTACTAAATTTAGTAAATATGAATTCTGGCTAAGATCAGTAGCTTTCCTTAGCCATATTATTTCTGGTGATGGCATTAGAGTTGATCCTCAAAAGATCGAGACAGTGAGAAACTGTCCTAGACCCATCTCTCCATTAGACATCAGGAGTTTCTTAGGTTTAGCTAGCCATTATTGTCAATTTGTTGAAGGGTTTTCTTCTATTGCATCCCCCATGTCCAGATTGACTCAGAAGAAAGTTAAGTTTCAGTGTTTAGATTCCTGCGAGAACAGTTTTTAGGAGTTAAAGACACGACTCACCTCAACCTAAGTCTTGACTCTACGAGATGGTTCCGATGGTTTTGTTATGTACTGTGATGCATCCAGAGTAGGTTTGGGTTGTGTCCTCATGCAGAGAGGTAAGGTTGTAGCCTATACCTCTAGAAAGCTTAAACCCCATGAGAAGAATTACCCTGCTCATGATCTTGAGTTAGTAGTTGTAGTGCTTGCCTTAAAGATTTGGAGGCATTACTTGTATGGGGTGCATGTAGATGTGTTCAAAAATCACAAAAGCCTTCAGTATGTGTTCTCTCAAAAAGATTTGAATCTGCGTCAGAGAAAATGGTTAGAGTTATTGAAGGATTATGACATCAGTGTTCTGTATCATCCGAGTAAGGCCAATGTAGTGACTGATGCTCTTAGTGGATTATCTATGGGGAGTGTTGCTCATGTTAACGATGGTAAGAAGAAGTTAGCTCAGGAAGCTCATCAGCTTACCCAACTAGGTGTTTGCTTAGTCAACTCAGCAGAGGGTAGTGTGCGGGTGCAGATTAGTGCTGAATCATCTCTAGTTTCTGAGGTAAAGGAAAATCAAGATAGAGATACTAGTCTAGTTAAGTTAAAAGAATCAGTTAGAGATCAGAAAATGAAGGTTTTCTCCCAAGGAGGAGATGGTGTGTTGCATTGTCAGGGTAGATTGTATGTGCCTGGTGTTGATGACTTGAGGCAATGAATTCTTGCAGAGGCGCATGGTGCGCGTTACTCTATTCATCCAGGGGACACTAAGATGTACCGCGATTTATAGGAGATCTATTCGTGTAGTGGGATAAAGAGAGATATTTCAAAGCTTGTGGCTAAGTGCTCTACATGCCAGCAAGTTAAGATTGAGCACCAGAAGCCTGATAGGTCCATGTAGGAGTTCAATATTCCCATATAGAAATGGGAGGAAGTAAACATGGACTTTATGATAGGTTTGCTTCATACCCATTATCACCATAATTCTATTTGGGTTATCGTAGACGGAATGATCAAATCAGCTCATTTCTTACCAGTCTATACCACTTATTCAGCCAGGGACTATGCCAAACTCTATCTCAGAGAGTTGGTTAGGTTTCTCGGTGTTCCTTTATCTATCATCTCAGACAGAGGTACCCAGTTTACCTCTTATTTCTGGAAAGCATTCCAAAAGGTACTTGGTACCCCAGTCCTTCTCAGTATAGCCTTCCACCCTCAAATAGACAGTCAAGCAGAAAGGACCATTCAGACTCTAGAAGATATGCTGAGAGCATGCACAGTTGATTTTAAAGGTAGTTGGGATGACCATTTGCATTTAATTGAATTCACATATAATAACAACTATCATCTCAGTATCCATATGGCTCCATTTGAGGCTCTATATGGTCGGAGATATAGATCTCTAATTAGTTGGTTTGAAGTAGGTGAGGCAATAGTAGTCGATCCTGACTTGGTGTTTGATACATAAGAGAAGGTTAAGTTAATCAAGAAAGGCTTAGGGCTGCCCAGAGCCGACAGAAATCGTATGCAAACATGAGGAGAAAGGATCTCGAGTTTGAGGTCGGTGATTTCTTGTACTTGAAAATCTCTCCCATGAAAGGATTTAAGATATTTGACAAGAAAGGGAAACTCAGTCCCCGATATGTCGGTCCCTTCTAAATTCTCAGTCATTTCAGAAAGGTAGCTTACGAGCTTGAGTTGCCTTTAGATTTAGCCTCAGTACACCCAGTGTTCCATGTCTCATTATTGAAAAAGTGTATTGGTGATCTAGCTATAGTTGTTCCCTTAGAAAGTGTAGATATTCAGAATAGTCTTTTCTTTGAGGAAGTTCCAATCGAAATTCTTGATCATCAAGTTCATAGACTAAGGATCAAAGAAGTTCAATTGGTCAAAGTGCATTGGCGGAACCAGTCCGTTAAGGGATCCACTTGGGAAGAAGAAGCAGATATGTGGACCAAGTACCCTCATCTCTTCTCCACAAATCTAGATGCAGTATAAGGTACTAATCTTCTTAAGATTTCTCTCTATCATGCTCAGTTTCAGTTGCACATCATGTTCATGTTAGTCATGCCTATACAAATCAGTTCACTCATACATTCAATGCCTCAGATATGCATGTTCAGTGTGTAAGCTTTGTCCAAGATATACATGTTCAATGTGTAAGCTTTATCCATCAATTTTCCCTCAGCTTAACCAGTCTCATCCGAGGACGAATGATCCCAAGGGGGAGATATTGTAATACCCCATATTTTCCTAACATCATTTAAGTCCCAATACATGCGTATTCATATATAAAATTTTTGAACACATTATTTTCCAATTTAGAGCTAGTCATTGCGTAGGAAATTCAATTAGCTTTCCAACAATATAAAATTCAGCTAAATCCGATAACCGGGTAAGAAGTGATGGTGATTTTAAGTTTCAGTTGTTAAACATCGTCATTTTAACCCTTAGGGTGTTGTGTAGGCAGTCCAAATAACAATTGTCAATTTTCAGTGTGACTTCGTGATCATGGCACGTCGCGGAGCAGTCCAATTTCCCATTTGTCAATTTTCAGTGGGCATCCGCAATGTTGGCGCATCACGGAGGTGGCCAAAATGGCATCCAAAGGCTTACCGCAATAATGGCGCATCGTGTCGTTAGGCTAGTTCTCAGTTGTCTATTTTCAATGACACGGCGCGATAGCACTGCGTCGTGCCAGGTGCCAATTTTGAAAAAATTTAATGAAAAATTAATATTTCAATTAGGGATAAAACAGTCCTTTCCCCAATAATTTAGTCTGTCTAGGTGTGATATTGAAGCCCTAAAAACATTTTTAAAATCATTCTTTAATTAATTTCTCCTAAATCAAAAGTCATTCTCTCCCAATCAAGAACCCTAGCTCTTAAGTTCAAGGTCAATCCTCAAGAATTCGCCAAGAACTTTAAGAAATCCATTAATAAAGGTATGTTAGACGTCCATCCATGGATCCCTTTCATTAATGGAGTCCAAGAAACCCTTTTTAAATTATAAAATTATGATCTTTTCAAGTTATTAGGTTTTATATTGTGATTTCACCCATGAATCTCCATGAACTATGATTTACACCATGTTACCATGAAATTATTGCTATTATTCAATCCTCTATGTTTTAATGTTATTATTTATTGAACAAAACCATGATTTAACTCTATTATGTCGGATTCATGCTATTTCTATATATTTTAGGACATTCCTATGATGGTTTTGAACCATGAACTACAAGTGTTTGATAAAATGCCTACAAGAGTGATTGATTTAATAAAAACCTTCATGCTTTGTCCCCTAAACTTTATTGTCTTTTAAGTATTATTGTTTTAAGTCCTGGGGGTATTGAATACCCAAAAACCATAGCTGTTTATTTAGTCTAGTCTCAGTACATTACAGAATAGTCTTCAGATTATATTATGAGCATTATCAGAATAGTCAGATATCAATCATTAAACTCAGAATAGTCTAGTACCTCAATGTCTTTCAGTTGGGAGTAAGATTTAGCACCGAGTGAGTGCAAAGATGGCAGCTTCCCCATTAGATAGGCAGAGTCGTTAGTATCAGTCCTTATACTCCAGAACTATGTAGTCAGCGTAGGATATGAGTAGTCACTCATCAGATTAGGTTTGACTATCTTGCAGGGGTCATCCGTCAGTTCAGGATTGACACCTTAGTCCTTTGGACATTATATCAGTTTAGTGGATCCACACAGTCAGTGTTAGTAACCGTGGCACGATATTAATACCCTTCCAACTGGGGTTACAGGTTGGACCCTAATTAGCTCAAATTGGGGAATGTCGGTTAGATGATACCTCCCACAGTCTCAGATGTAGTCTCAGTTATAGTCCCAGTTCAGTTATGCAGTCTTAGAGTTGTTTGGCCAAAGCATACAGATATCAGTATTTTGTTAGTATTTCAATTTACAGATTTTACTCAGTCCATATTATATGCTTATCCATGCATCCCCAGTGTCCACAGATTTTTACATATCTTTAGTATTTATAGACTGTCATGCATACTCGGTATTTACAGATTTCCACATATTTTGAGTACCTACAAATTTTATGTTCTCTACTCAGTACTCTATGTTTTATATGTATAATCAGTTAGTTATTATTATTCCTATTCATGAAACCACACATATCAGCCTGCCTCATTTAGCATACCAGTACATTCAAAGTACTAATCGCATACCTTTCTTTTGCGCTTTGATGTATCATATCATAGGAGCTGACGCTCAGTTCCCAGATCGCACTTAGTCCCTCAGATCATTAGTAGTATAGTAGGAGTGGTGATTCCTCATCATCAGAGAATAGATTATATTACTTCATGTCTTTATCTCAATAATTAGTAGAGTTATTTGGGGGAATGTCCCATCAACTCACAGTATACAATTTAGAGGCTTCTCAGATGCTACAGTTAGCTATTCAGATTATTCATATTTCAGTATTATGCTAAATTCATAATCATTGATAAATTGGAAATTCAGGTGTGGGGTCCCCTTTTGGTTGAAATAACCTCAAATTGAAAATCCAACTACACCAATACATCCTGAATGTCTAAATTAGTGTGGTTGCATATTTTGGCTGCTCATATTGGATTATGGATACATCCTGAGGCATTGGCGAAAACTTGGAATTTATTCCAAGTTTCAATTGTCATTTGGTGCAGCAAAAGTAATGTGATTGTAGAGGCTATATTGCAATTGCGATGCCATGATCGTAGCCTGCATGTTCGCGATTACCTTAACTGACGGCATGGGAAGGGATATAAAATGCCTTTTAGTTAACAATTGGCTATTTCTCTGTTGTTTTGAGTCCCCTAAACCCTAATAAAATATGTAGACCCTTTTTGTAATCTGTAATTTTAGGGGATGAGCATCACCCCTAGGCTTTATCATTACTCACAAATCTGTACATAGAGGGGGACATAGACCTGACCTCCAAAAATAGTGGAACAAAGAAATTTATGGTGCTAATACAATGCTATCAATATTG
The DNA here is from genome assembly GCF_002878395.1 of Capsicum annuum. Lineage (NCBI taxonomy): Eukaryota > Viridiplantae > Streptophyta > Magnoliopsida > Solanales > Solanaceae > Capsicum > Capsicum annuum. The sequence continues at coordinate 37,967,214 of NC_061122.1, read as the reverse complement.
TGATACAAAGTAAGCTGTTCATCTATATTAGTACATGAGACTTCTGCTTCACGACTCATTCCAGCTCTAAGGTGGTGCTTTAAGTCTGCACAATTTCCTTCTCCTAAAACTTGCCATGCCCATCTTATTCAGTTGAAAATAGCCTACTACATCTGAGGGATATTGACTGGAATAGGAGTAATTTGAGGATGTTCTGATTAGTGACTAACTTTTGATAGGGCATTAGCAACAAAATTGGCTTCCCTGTATACATGTCTGAAATACACAATTGGAACTCTGATATGATCCTTAGTAATGACTCCACTAAGGCTTGTAGATGCCAGGAGGTTGGGATTTGATCTCTTATCTATCTAATGAGGAGTTCAGAATCCATCTCCAGAATGACTTAGTGTATAGCACTATTTAGGTACCAAGAGAAACCCTATATAATATCCTCCACCTATATTTGGTTTTTGGTCCCATGTCCTGGGGGTAGCATAAGCATAGATGAGGTCATCATTGTGATCTCTAATGACACCCCCTGCTCCAATTTTACTAGAGTTATTGATTTCACTTCTATCAGACTTCAGCTTAACTACTTTGGCTGGTGGTTTAGACCAATACACAGGTGTAATTTTTGTTTCCTGTCTGCATTTCTCAAAAAAATCTATCAGGTTGTTCCACCCAATAGGCCAAGAGATATAAGGAAAAGCAGTGCATAATAGGTGAGAGATTTCCTTGTAGATCAAGAATTTCACCCTGGATAGCTGAGACTTTTTTCCACCATATTTAACAATACATTTGTTTTTTCACAAGTGCCAATAAATAATAATTGTAAGAGCCTGGTTCACCAGTTTATGAGCAATATTAACAGATTTAAAGTTCCACCATTTCAACACCAGGTCTCTAAGGGAAGTTGTGACAAGAGTAATCCCCATAGATAAGGAAAAGTGTTGCCAAATATTGTTTGCAAGGGAACCATCTATAAAGGTATAAGGAACAGTGTCCAAACCAGAGGTATAACAACATCCATAAACTGCAGGGGCTATACCAAAACTATCGAGCCTTTTATTTGTAGGTAGTTTCCTTCTTAAAGCTCTCCACAATAGGAATGAGCATTTAAAGAGGACTAGTCTATGCTAGATATATATGTCAATCATTTTTGCTTATCTATGCTCTCTTACAACACCCTAGGTAGAGGAATAGGTGAACTTATCACTTGCATTCAGTATCCAAATTGGATGATCAAAAACTCCTTCTTAGAATTGAAAGGAAATTTTGATAATAGTTTTTAATAGATGGGGGGAATTCTACAAATAGTTTTTGAACATTCCAGGTTCCTTCATCCAGGAAGGATGAAACCTTGGCACTATTTGATCTTACACCATTATTTCTGAAATTGTGCAAAGGGCCCATACCTGACCAGTTATCCCATAAAAAGTAGAATGTACCAGATTTGATTCTCCTTAGGATATGTTTTTTATCTTCCATTTTATTTCTCATCATGTGTTTCCATACCAAATATTGACCATTAAACCCCTTCTTGGCCAAAACATTGACTCTCTAGCAAGATTTAACTTGCAAAAAATTGCCACATAGAGTGTCTCTAGTTCTAAATACCCACCATTGCTTCAATTGCATAGCTTTGTATATTTCAGAGATATGACTAATTCCATTCCCTTCTTCTATAATCAGGAAGCAAAGATTTCTCTAAGATGCCTAATGAAACTTGATCTTGTTGTCATTCTATCTTCAAAAGAAGCCAACAAATATGCATAAAAGTTGTTTCAAGATAGTCTTGGGGGGATATATGCTAAGAGACTATGAATGGGGATTGATTGGAGGACATACCTCACCAAAATAGCTCTACCTCCATAACTAAAACGTCTAGATTGCCAACCTAAAATTCTGGAAGCTACTTTGCAAACCAATCCACAATAGTGCCTAATTCTTTACCTTTCAATATATATTGGACATCCAAGGTAGGTAATCAGGCCATGCTTTTGTTAAAAGCCTATTTCACTTTTGATTCTTGAGATAGTGGAGTGAACATCTTGGTCTGGAAGCAAGAAGTGACTCTTGTCTTTGTTAATAAGTTAACCAGACACTTCTTCATATTTTTTCAATGTCTTTATAATTAGTCTTAGTGTGTGTCCCCTTCCAGTACTAAATATAAAAATATCATCAGCAAAGCTGAGATGATTAATCTGAGTCCCTTTATAGTCCATGTGAAATCCATAATATTGGGGATGATGATGTAGATTATTCAAGGCTCTGGATAGAACTTCAACCCCAATGATGAATAAAGCAGGGGAGAGAGGGTCACCTTATTTTAAACCCCTTGTAGAATGAAAGAATCCATGTTTGGTACCATTCACAACCACTAAGTACCAACTGTTTAACAAGGTTTTCCAAATCATATCAATGATTATTTCTCCAGATCTAAATCTTCTAAGGACAAGACAAGTGTATGACCAGGATAGGCTATCATAAGTCTTGTACATGTCTAGTTGTATAACTATATTCCCACCTACAACAGGCTGCTTAATGCCACTAATAATTTCCAGGGCAAGGATGAAGTTTTCTGTAATATTCCTGCCTTTCACAAACCCTGACTAATTTCTAGAGATAAGAGTGGGAAAGATGGGAGCTAATTTAAGGTAAATCAATTTAGAGATGACTTTGTTAGTGAAGTTACTCAAACTAATAGGTCTATATTCAGAGAGTTTGTTAGGCTGGGTTACTTTAGGGAGGAGAATCAAGCAAGTATATGAAAAGTATTTAGGTATAGCATGTCCACAAAAGAAAGATATCACAACTTGTAGAAGGTCCTGGCCTAAGATATTCTAGCAAGACTGAAAAAACTTCTCATTCATTCTATCAGTGCCAGCTGCTGAGTGGGCATTCATTGAAAATACCATATTTTAATTCTTCCACGGTGGGAATTGCCTGGATAGTGGCATTTTGACCGTCTGAGAGAATTTTAGGAATATTAGATAGCATCTCTTCTTGTACCTATTCTGTTTTCCCAGAAAAATATTATGGAAATGTTTACATGCTGCTATAGCTATTTCATAATCCCCCTCTTCAGCTTTATTTTGTGAATAAACATTCTTCTTCTTCTATCTTTGATTAGATCATGAAAGTAGTTTGAATTTGCATAACCATATTTAAACCAGTGCAATTGAGACTTTTGTCATAAAATAGCATCCTCCACCTTTAGATGTCTAATATATTCAACTTGTAGTCAAATTGAGTCTTGGGTGTTGATTGGGAGCTTGAATAACTTGCATAATCGTGATTAACATCAAATCTAAGGTACGAATCGTTCATTTTTAGTGTTGAATTCTTGATTATTTGACCCAAAACCCCAAATATATTGAGGCTTTATTTTAGCCCAAATATGCTTGATTTGCACCAATTTCTTGAGGGATATAACTCCTTAATGGTATTTGAACAATAGGCTGGTCTTGAAAACTCATTTTTCATAAGTGGGACCCACTTGGGGATTTTTAGTATTATTTTGGACCTGGAGCACAACGGTGAAATATGGGTATTGATATTCTGGTAATAATGCATAGATTGTGCTTTTAATACCTTGAATCC